>NC_045721.1:6982254-7202586 GCF_009834535.1 Camelus ferus | reverse complement strand
TTTGATCTTTGAATTTAACAATATTGAGGTCACTGGTGACCATGACATGAGCACTTTCAGTGAAGGGATAAAAACCTACTTGGATTAAATAAAAGGGAAAATGGGAAAAATTACAAATTTCAGGTATAGACCACTCAAGACAAGTTTTGCTCTAAATTAGAGTAGAGGGATGGGGTAGCAGATGGAAAGGGAATTGAAGTCAATAGCGGATTTTTAGAAAGCTTGATGTTTGTAGGTTGTTGGTGATCAGCTAGTAAAGATAGATGTATTGATCCAGGCAAGACAGAAGGGATTTTTTTTCTTTATTTTTTTTTTTTTTCTGGAGCCGTGTCTTTATGCAAAAGAGATAGGATGTAATTTGGTGCCTGAAAGAAGTTTCCTGAAGAAATTGCAAGAGGCTAGAACTGGGGAGGAATCATCTAAGTAGACATCAAAATGCCCTTGATAGAAGATAGGAATGAAGTTGGAGAGTATTATACCCAGGCTGGACCAACACAGTGAGGATGGGTGACCCAGAGGTGGTTGAAACAAGGAAGAGTATGAATAGTATGACTGATGGTAAAGCTTTGGGGCTGGGGTTTTACTAGTTCAGAGGGCTTTGGAGAAGCAATATTTGCAGGAGAGAATCAGTCTTCTTTTTGAGCAAGAAGATGAAAGGAATTTTCATAGAAGAATTTGAGAATGCAGTTCTTCCTTTTGAGAAATCGTGAGTTCTAGACGGCAAAGGTGGAAGAATTTCAGACATGGTGAGGCACTGAAGATGGGGCCAGAATGTAGGAGCGTGGAGTCATAGGAGGATTAGAGTAGGAACAAATAGAGACCTAAAATTTATTATACTCCGTGTGATCTCTGGCCTAAGCCACAATAAAGGGCACAGTGAGATTAATCCTAGTGGTTCTAGGCAGGTAGGTAAACAGAGATTCTGAGTTTTGGGGGATGGAAGGGGCAGATAAGTGGCTTCTACTCTGTCTTCCTAAAGTAGGCTAAGAGGACCATGGGCAAGTCCCACTTTAAGCTCAGGACTTCTTGATGACCCTTGCTCCTGGGGGGTAGGAGTTTCCCTTGAATTCCCTTTCTCATGCAGAATATACCCCAGCTTATGATTTTTTTTAATGTTACGTTGAGTGACAGTTAGCTATTTTTAGAGTGCATGTGCTAGCAACAGCAGATATTTTGACTTTTGTTCAAAGTTATCATTTTGGTCTTTTGGTGGGTTTAATAATCATAGCCATATAATCTCTCTCTGCTTTGTAACTCTAGTAAATAATGCAGAGTGATTAGATAAAGTTTAACATGTGACACAGACTTAGCCTGTGTTTTTAGTGCTGTGAAATATGGGGAAGGGATACTTTTTATTTATTTTGTTATTTATTCTGGTTACCATTACCTGATTAATGTAGGGACTGATAAAGGAAAATGTATGTTTTTCTCCCAAGACAAAGAAAGTTCCAAAGAAGGGGTGCAAAGGAGGAATGATCTAGAGAATGAGTTCCAGAAACTTCTGACAATATTTCTTAAGGTCTTAACCAGTTGGAGTCCAGTGTTTGATTTTAAAGATAGTTCATATTCTACAGCATTGATTTGAGATTAAGAAAACTCAGCCTTATCTCACACCTTCTGTTAGCATTTTCCTTCAGCCTTTGCTTTCAGTCTTCAGAACTGATGCCCAAATGGACAGTTCTGACAGGCGGCTCTTCAGAGAGTCCTCTCCCCTGTGCTTCTCATTCAGTAGGAGCGACAGCCAGAGATGGGGTAGAAGAGCCTGGCAAAGCAAGAGGGGGGTGACGCTCACTAAATGTCACTAATGGATTGCGTCAGTGTCAAGAAGAGAGGTGGGGAAAATAATTTGAGAAAATGTATTAGGGATGCCTGTCAGAAATCGGTTTTGTTGTTCTGTTCCTTCCGTGTGAAATTCAGCAAAGTTTAGAGTCCGATAACCAATATTCTTAGACATATTACTAATTCTCAATTATTGAGGAATTCTATTCTGATAGGGTAATAAGCTATGATTGGCACTTGTCTCCTTGGCTCCCTTCCTCAGCTTCTTCTAGTTCCTTGTTCTTTATTTCCTGGATTTCACTCACTGCCAACAGCACTACAGTCTGATTTATACGTGCTCTGCCTGCTTCTTACTAATTTATTCAAGAAATATTTATGGAGTATCTTTCATGCCCAGGTACTATTCTGGGCACTGGTGATTTAGCAGTTAAACAGGATGGTTAAAGTCCCTGATCTTATAGCTGCATCCATTCTAGTGTGTGTTGACAGGAAGGGAGTAGAAATAATAAATATGTAAGCATATAATATGCAGACTTGGCATATTAACAACAGGGAAATCCAGATTTTAGTATTTCTATTTATGAATCACACAGAATCATGTACCTGTGCTTGAAATGTATGTGATCACACAGCTAGGAGGGACCTTAAAGACTCGTGTTGTGAATTATTGCTCTCACTTCATTAGAAGGAAATTTGAGGCAGAGATGGTGATCATAAATTGTATAAAGTCAAACTGAAGTAGGGAATTTAGCAATTACTATTAAGCCAAATCAATATTTAATTTCAATTTAAAGGGTATTTTAATCCTAACAGTCAAAAACGTGGGCAAACCCTTTCAATTACCCAACTTCCTAAACGATGTAAAAACCCTAATCATATATATATATATCAACATTATTTCCTTTTAGCCTAATTGTTGGTAATCCTTTGATTACCATACCCCTACCTTAATGTTTTTAAAGATTTTACTCTTTTGTTCCACTTTTTAATTATATATTGATTGCACATAGGTCAAATCTAAATCCCGGTGACAACTTTACTCTCTTTTACAGACAAAAAAGTGAGAGAAATGTGGAAGTTCCTCAGGTTAGGAATAGATTTGGGGTACAATGACTTCTAATAATACCCTCGTTTGATGTGGAAGGGTGTATTAGAATCAGACCACTGAGTCTGA
This sequence comes from Camelus ferus, assembly GCF_009834535.1. Classification (NCBI taxonomy): domain Eukaryota; kingdom Metazoa; phylum Chordata; class Mammalia; order Artiodactyla; family Camelidae; genus Camelus; species Camelus ferus. The sequence goes on along the minus strand of NC_045721.1, from coordinate 7,199,633 downwards.
ACAAGAGATCACTGTTTACTGTTATCTCTTACAAACTAAGAGCCTTCAGCAAAGCTGCTTCTGAACTACTCACAGGTGAGATTACACTAGTGGACAGCAGATTTTTAAAAATCACTTCACTTGTCAATTGATTCTGTCCTCATGCGATAACCCACTCCAGGAACATGCGCCATGATTGTCCTACCTCCCCTATGAAAGCTTCACTCCTAAGTCCTCTTGGCTACTTCAGCTTCTTTATTCAAACATTCGCCAGAAAAAAAAGAGTTTTAGTCTTGAAATTTTGTCTTTTCTCTGGTCCATGCCTCGAGGCAAATTTAGTACTGCAGCCCATTCCTGCAGTATTGGCCTTTTCCTAATTCCTGAAAAGACCAGTTCTCAAATCAGTTCTTTTTGTCTAAGGCAGCTGGAAGTTTGGCCACAACAGCTAAATTTTTCTTGCAATATCATGTGTACATATTCAGGAGGGTGGGTATTAAGAAAGGGGAGGTCAGTTTCAGAAATTCTGTACTGGTTATGTATAGACGCATATATTTCCAGAAACATTTATTTTTCTTTTAACGTTTTTAGAATTGTTTTACTTTTCTGGCTATAGAGTTTCTCAACAGTTAAATCTTTCTCTCTCTCTCTCTTTTTTTAAATTTCCAAAGTAAAATACAGGATATAGGGAGAACCCTTCTTTTGTACTATGATTTATTGTCGTTAAGCAAATGCAAAGCAAGAGAATAACAATCATTAATATTTAAAATAGAACTTTTTTTTTTCCTGAGGATCATCACAAGTGAGTGATACAATATTTACTATCACACAGGAGTCCTTCTCAGCTGCTTTAGAGTAGACGCAAAGGTAGATCAACCAGCTGTTTCTCGGAAAGGCCTGCAAAGTAGGACGAAGAAGTCTCTTGTGCAGCTCGGTCGGGGCCCAGACTTGGGGGGTCCAGGTAGGAGTGTTCTCATACTTTAATGGACTTTAGGAGCAACTGAATAGCTCATAATGTGCAGATACCCAGACCCCACCTTCCCAAGAGATTCTTATTCAAGAAGTCTCGAATGGAACCCATACATCTTAACAAGCATTCCAAGTGATTCCAGTGAGGGACATATTTAAGAGCACCTAGGTGATAGTTTCAACTTTTTCTTTTGATACTGGGCAGATGATACGTTCATGACGGATCCACTGCTGAAGATACATGTAAGTTAAGTTTCAGAAATCCCCAGGCTTCATCTCTCACTTGGAAGAACATTTCAGAATACAAATTAGTGAGAATGATGTTGGAGGAATAACCCTGCATCTGCTCTAATTATTTGTTTTAAATAAATCATTTGCAAATTTCACTCTTAACTCTCATTACTAATAAATAACTTCCAGTATATTCCACACTTGGCATTAACATTCCACTATTGCCACCAACGTACACATTAGCTAGAGAGGAATGTGTGGACTGCATCTCCGTCAGACAACGCTGGAAGATAATCATTTCTTTCCGCTTTCTAAAAACAGATATTGAGTGAGGTTAAGACTGAACTATCTGGCAGATACCTCGAGTGTAGCTGTTCTATGTTGCCAAATAAATCTAAACAATGTGTTTTAAGAGCAGCCGAGCTGGGGGTAAGATTTTTATGTTGTGAAAATCCACTTAATGGGATGTGCCCTGGGAGAGAGGGCTTTCTGCTTCCACTTGCCAAGTCCAGTATTCTCCTTAGAATGTGTCTCCAGTCCTCATACACAAAGGAGGTCTAACCGAAGTTATGAATTCCACCACAAAAGAACAATATCTGGAAGTCATCCAAGGAACACTCAGGTTTGAGAAATGTTATTTGCTGGTGCCCCTTACAAGGCAAATTACAGTAGCAGTAGTGCCTGGATGCTGTGGCTTGTTCTAGACCACCGGTTCTCAAAGTGTAATCTCCATCCCAGAGCATCAGTACCCCTGGAAACTGGCTTCAAATCCAAGTTCTCACGCCCCACCTTAGAGCTACTAAGTCAGAAACTCTGGCGACGGTGCTGAGCCCTCTGTGTTTTACTAGGTTCTCCTGGTGACTCCCTTGCATGCTGAACTGCAGACCACAGCTCTCCAGCTTACTGAAAGTCTGGGGACCTGGGTATGTCTACCTAAACTAATAACTTTATTGCTGGAAAATGGATTTGTACTTCCTTTTTCTGGTAACAGAGGGGACTTGCTTTGATTTGTGCAAATATACACGTTAACTCTTATTATACTAAACATTTCTATTTGATTTATTTCAACCTGCTTCTTTTTATGTATAGTTCTTGTTCTTTACTTACTGGTTGCAAAATGGTGGCTGTTAGGAAGACCTAATTTGAGGGGGGGGGCAATTCAGCACTTTAAAAATAGATTTTAAAACTTTCATTCATTGTATTAATTTGGAAATGCCCTGTCCAGTTCCTTGGAGGTTGCCACATCCTGTTTTTTGCCTTATTCAGAGATTTGTGTCCCTGCCTGGTACCTACATGCATTTTGCTATAATGCTTCAAGTCAAAAGGATGTTAATTCAGATGGCGCTGTTTTTCCCAGCCTTGTCTCTGGCTGTGTTTTCTTATAGTCCCTGATTCCATGGATTGTTCTTGTACTTTAACAAATGCATCTCGTACTTTTACACCTTTTTTGTCTCTGTTTATTATATTCTCCTTTAGTAGAATGTACTTTCCATTCCTCTTCCCCATCTTTCAGAGACAGCTGAAATTCCATGTCTGTCTTGAAGTCTTACCTGACAAACTGAGCCCCACGTAACCCCCACTGCCTTCTCTTATACATCTATTATCAGGAGGTGCCGGCTGTACAGAGAGTATCTATCCAGTGAAAGTTTTAAGCTCCTTCAAATGCAGGGGCTCTGTCTTCTATTTGAATACACGGGGTCCAGTGGTGTGTCTTGCACCCAATTGGTGCATCATACATTTTTTTGATTGACTTTCTTATCGACACAATCTATTAGGTGGATTTGAAACCTCTGCATAATAGGTACCAGCTGCCTTTTAAAGGAAGTTTCCTTAACCACGTTTCCCTGCTCCAAAGAACTACTTCTGTTCTTGTTCAGAAATGAGCTTGGCCTGGGAAGTAGAGTCCACAGTCAGCTGTGCTATAGCAGAATATACCGGGGATTTCTTGAGCAGGAATGCAAATATATCTGTGCTGGCAGAGCTGCCTCTGAGGGGACCAACTGGAACCCTGCACAGAACAGGAACTCGCCTTACAGTGGCCCCAACTCAATCCAGTCAAAGGAAGGATGAATTCAGTGTGGATTACCCAGCTCTGCTTCCTACCTGGAACACCACTGAGCTGGCTTTTTGAAGTCTCTTTGCTTCCAAAGATCTAGACAAGTGAAATTTAGTCTGAAATTATGAGATGATTTCAGTCCATTTTTTTCTTTATTTCACTCTCACAATCAACACATATGTATTCACAATCAACACATATGTATACAACACATATGTATATATATATATATAGTATATATATGAAATTGTCCAGGCTTTTGGGGTTAAATAGTAAATAAAATAGACAAAGATGCCTGTCCTTCTGAAACTTATAGTCTAGTTTTTTTGAGTGTCCATGTGAACACCAACTCTGTAAGAACATTTCTCTTATTTGTAATACTGAGTCATGTGACCAGCTGGGCTGCTGCGCTGTACCTGTTATGAGCAGACCACACCCCTTTCACTACAGGGGTTTCCAGTGGTGGCTATACTCTCATTTCCTGGTGAATGAGGACATGCATTTGAACCTGGGTGGCCAGTATCAAATGCTCTCTTTCTGCCTATAATTGATGCAATTGTAATAAAATCTGTGATCTTATCAGTCAATACTTCAGTGAATTATTTAACTACTAATAATATATGTACTGGCCATTGAGGAATTTGTATGGCTCTGTACATATGACAGTACCTTCTACTTGTGTAATGCTTTCTCTTTGACAAAATGCTATCTCATTTAATTTGAGAAACCACAAAATGAGCTACATATTATAATTTCCACTGCACAGTTAAGACAAGCTCAAAAAGTTTGTGGCTTGCTCCCCTGTGATCCCCCAAGGCCTTTCTGTTTTCTGTCTCTCATGCTACCTCTGACTTTATTGAGCTGATAACAGGCGATCCTCAGTTCACCACTATAGACTGCTAGCAAGCAAAGCTTTGGTTCAGAAAGCTCAAACAGCATTTCATTAAATTAAAGAGTTTGCTCTTTAATTCCTTGGGCTGATTGATTTAAAAAAACATAAATCAGGCTCGTTATTCCATTTGACAGAAAAGTTATTTAAAAAAAAAAAAACTTAGGAAATGTGCAGACTTTGTCAGTTAACTCTATCATAAAGTAAGTCAATGAAAACCCCAAGACGTCTTTAATTTTTTCACTGTAGAAAAGGTCATCTGATTAAAACGAGTCTTTGATGATAACTTAGTTGTTGTATGAAAGGCAGAGAAGCCGTGATTTATAGAGTTCACAAAGAACGCTCTGGGAAGTGTTCACCATCCCAGCACTCAGAAATCAGCCACCCTGAAACCTCCCTCGCAGGGATTACTAAACTCATTTCACATGTTTGTAACCTAATTAGGTCTTCAGAGATAGTCTCCTGAGGCCAAAGACTAACAATATGTCAGCCCCCAGTACTACTTTATTCACATTTGAAAAAAGGGCTTTCAGTCCTTCAGGAATAACAGTTTCATTAAAGCAAGCAAATTCCAGGGAAAACTAATCAGGTTGTAAAGAATTTACATCCTTCCTTTTATAAATGATCCTCCTGGCTCTCTCTTTTTTAATCTTCCTAAAAGTTGGTAGGTTTTTTAATCTTCTTTAAACTGTCACTTCCCTTCCTTTCTCCCATTTTGCCCAAGCACAGTCATTTTGATCTATCTGCAGCAGCCAAAAACCCACTGCAGAAGACGTATGTTCTAAATATTTTCATCGGATTCCATGTAGCTACACAACGTGTAGAGACATTTTTCAGTGGTTCTGGGTACTGTCTGGGGGATTCAAAAGCATCCCTCGAGGCTCGAAATCCTCTGTGTTAAACCTAAAATAGTAATGTTCATTTCAATCATCTAGATTATAGCTGTGGAAATGTCCTACGGGTTAGATTTTTATCACCACGACACTTGCCTAGCCAAGCTTGCTTGAGGTTTAAGCCTTCTTAATGTGTTTTTCTTTAGCGAGCAACCAGTCTAACTCACCTGCTTTTTCTATGAAATAGAGCAAAAATGTGGCTTGATGAAACAGAATAGCTGATCCTTGTTTAGATATAATCTTCTCAATCAAGTTATTCCAGCGGGCGCACCTGGTTTATGTTGTAACTGCTTCTCTGGAGCAGAAGGTAGGACAGCTGAAGCCTTAGGCTCGGGTAAGGTAAGCTCTTGATGGAAATACAGTGCCATGTGGTGGAAAAGATTATGGATAAACCTCTTGCCACAGCACACCATCTCCAGATTGGTTCAAGTTGGCTGATTACCCATAAGGCTCTCAGAAAAAAAGGAAAACAAAATAAAACAGAGCTCAAAGAAGAAGTAAAAATGAAAGAGTAAGGTAGCTGTCAACAGTTACCACCAGCATCAAATACTGTGCAAATTATAGATTTGTGCGTGTAATTCCTCCTAATGGTACCAAGTCATTGTCATATGAAATATATCCTGGAGAGAATCTGGTGGGACCTAAGCCTTTCTAATGACTGAATAACTCTTAGGATCATCGTGGTGAACTGTAATTCTAAAGCGTTTCTTTTTCTTGTGCCTTCATATATTAAATGCGGTTTTATGAGGCTTTTTTATCTTTAATATATCAATTATTTTACAGCCACACTTAATAAAATAAGTGGGTACTTTCTACAAGGCATGGCTTGAGGCTGATAAATTGATAACCTCTGTAAAACATAGATGAAGGGTCACCTGGGGATTAAATGACATATAAAATGGGGGACACAAAAAGTTTATTCTGTTAAAGTGGACCTCGGGGCTGCCTCCACATCGTTGGTGTTTCCTTTGACTGTTGATGCTCAAGGATGCTTCAGGTGTACGAATAGCATTTACTGGTCCAAAGCAACTTGTTTATCAAAACACCCATGTAGTGGAGTTTCATGGAATGCGTACTGTTTTCTCATCAAAACCATGGTCCTGTCACGAAAACCTTCATAAATCATACTCCAAGAACAGCTCCTTAAATGCCTATTGTTTTCTTTTCAAATACCTGTTGTTAATCTTCCTGACAGTTCTGACAGTCGTGTGCCTGCAGCTTTGAATTCCACATGTTGTAAGCAGTTTAAAACTTCAAGCCGAAAGAAGAAGAATATACATCCATGGGAGAGACCCTAGATTCTCAGGCGCTGTGGTCCCATAGGCAGGCAGATCTCAAAGAGGAGGTTTTTCTCAGGGTCTAAAATTTTTTTCTTTATCCAAATGAAAACACAGTACTGAATATTTTCATCATTGATGATAATAATAGCAGAATCTGCCTTTTTTAAAAACAGGCCCAGACATTTTTACATGCAATTGTTGTGATACTTAGAACAGTCACATAAGATGACTGTTACTATCTCCGGTGTAACAGACGGCAGACCTGATATGCTGATGTTATGGTCCCTCCAGGGAGGGCCAGGGAGTGGCAGGGCCAGGAGTCAGGCCTGAATGTCATGAAAAACTTATTTCCATTATGCCTACCTGGGGCTTAAATGTAGGTGCGTGGGATGTCAAAATTGTAAAGGACCTTGTAAACTTACAACGTCCTTGATTTATGAGGGAACTCAATCTCAGAATGAGTGACAAAATATTATGTTAAAGCCCTTAGCATGGACAGTGACCTTAGGTGAACTTGAAGGCCCTACCAAGTCTTGGCTGACTGTCCTTCTCTCTCCTCGCTGGCAGTGTTCCAAGCTGACTGCATTTCCTGCACATGCCTCCCATGGTCCTGGCCGCCCACCACACCCTTCCCCCAGGGATACGCTGGTGCCCTCGCTTCATCTGGCTCTTAAATCAAATACTCTTCCTTGGAGATGCCATCTTGGACCAGCTTCTCCAAAACAGCATCCTCAGCCTTCTCTGCCCTTGTCATTTTGTGACTTAAAGAAATACATATTTCATCTTCATCCATGCCTCCTGGCTCACAGCTCCCCAGACCTGTGGCCTGTCCTGAGTTATTAGAGCCATGGGAGCCCCTTTTGTGATAATATTTGGTCTCCTTGTCCTCAGTTCCTGAAATTGTTTCAGAGCCATAAAGGTGAAATGGATGCTTTGTTATTCTTTACAAGTCCCTTTCCACCACAATTGGGTTTCTGTTAATGAAGTAACTTTCAGAAATCCCCTAAAAATGGGGGACTGGTCACCAGGGGAACCAACCATGAATAGATGGCTGAAACTTTCAGTCCCTGATTTTCAGGGAGAGGAGGAGGCCGATCAACCAGCACTGGCCAATGACTTAACCAGTTGTGCCTATGTAATGAAGCCTCCATGAAAACCCAGCAGGACCAGGGTTCAGAGAGCTTTGGGTTTGGTGAAGCAGGATGCCTCCGTGTGCTGCTGGTCCCCAAACTCTACAAGGGCAGAAGCCCCTTTGTTTGGGGACCTTGTCCTATAGGTCTCATTATTTTTGATGTTCTTTGTAATCAGCCAGTAATCTAGTAAGTTACCTAGTTTCATGAGTTCTGTGAGCTGCTCTAGCAAATTAATTGAACCCAAGGAGTGGGTCATGGGAACTTCTAATTTAGACAGTTACTCAGAAGCCCAGGTAACCATCTGGGCTTTTACTTGGCATCTGCAGTGGGGATGGGCTTGTGGGACTGAGCCCTTGACCTGTGAAATCTGACTGTGTCTCCAGGTAGATGTGTCAGAATTGAGCTGGATGGTAGGACATCCAGCTGGTGTTGGATAATTTCTTAGTGATGTGTGTGTGTGTTGAGGGGAAACCTATACCTTGGACTTGGTGTCAGAATGATGGTCCCCTTACACTACTTTCATTTTCTTTACAGAACTTGTCCACACTTTCCGTGCTCATCTGTCTGTGTGTCTTCCTATGAGCCCCGCCAGGACAGGGCCATTGTTTTTTTTAACGCTGTGTCCCTAGCATGTATGTTATCCAGTAAATCATCGTGAAAACATACGTGAATGCCCGCGTGTCACGCTCTGTTCTGTTCTGCCCATTTTGTTCTACTTGGAGGAGAACAGGTAACTGCATGTCTCCCCCAGCGCCACCTCCCCCAGTAGGCTCCTCTGACTGCCGTCCGTCTTCGCTTGGCCGAGTGCCCCTCACTTTATGTTTCCACCTCACTCTGATCTTAGCACCTACTGCAATATACTGGGTTACCCCAGGAATACAGCTTCACTCGGATTTCCTTGAAAGTGATCCTTAGACAAAGGTGATCCCAGGGAACAGGAATAAGGGGCAGAGGAGAGTGAAACAGAGAAGAAGAAAAAGACAGTCTAAGAATGTGATTTAGAGGTTGCTGCTGTGAACAATGGGGGTCCGACTCCCCGGGGACCTCCTGAGAAGCCTACAGGAATCCTCCCAGAATTGTCAGCTTCTGCCCTCCAGCAGTTGAAGGGTGTCCTGGATGGGAACTCCCACATGACCCAGCCTCCTACAAGCAAGGACAACACTCAGTGTCAGAGGACAGGGCATGTGCCTGAGGGGAGAAGCTGTCTGCAAGTAGTGAGTCAGGAGTTGGAGCCCACCTGGAAGTGTCCAGCAGATGGGGCTTGAATCAGACGTGAGGCCCTGAGGATGTGAACATCTGATGTGCCTCATTCATCTCCGAGTCGAGGACCTGGTAGCAGAGCACAGGGCCTGGCAAACAGCGACATTTAAGTAATGTTTATCGAACTGACTTAACTAAGAGGAGTATAAGAGAAACACGGGTTCTAGAAACAGGCTTGGGTTTAAGTACCAGTTCTCTTCTGAAACCTTGGAAGGGTTATATTGCATCTCTAGGCCTCACTCCTTTCATCTGAAAAATGGGGTGATGTTAATTAGTGCCCACTTTAAATGAGAAAATCTGTCCAGCATCCACAGTGTTTGGCAAAGAGAATGAGCTAAATACGTGTTAACTGCATTGAAGACAGTGATAAATAACCATGTTCTACTAAGTGAGCTACGTCGTGCATCACTTACATGTGGAGTCTAAATAGAATGCAAATGAGCTTGTTTACAAAACAGATGCAGACCCACAGACATAGAAAACAAACTTATGGTTACCAAAGGGGAAAGGGCAGGGGAGGGATACATTAGGAGTTTGGGGTTAACAGATACACACTGCTGTATATAAAATAGATAAACAATGTAGCACAGGGAACTATATTCAAAATCTTGTAGTAACCTGTAATGGAAAAGAATCTGAAAGTGAATATATGTATATCTGAATCACATTGCAGTACCCCTGAAACTAACACAGTATTGTAAATCAACTGCACTTCAATAAACAAACAAACAAACAGCCACGTTAGCGCGCTCTGTTTGTCGAGGACTATGAATGTCGTGGTCGTCGACGTGAGATGAGGGGTTGGAGCCCGGGTTCCTGGCTCCCCGCCCAGTGCTTTCCCACCATGCTGTGTTTTCTCCAGCACAGCTGAGGCAACCTCGCCCTGGTTCCTGGAGCATAAAGTGAGCTCATCTCTGTCCACGTTCGTAGGCGTCCAAGGAGTTTCCGTAAAGAGACGATTAGGACATCTCTTTTGGAGGAAGTAAACTGAGCTCAATGCTCATCTGTTCTCTTTCTTCAGAGCCCCTTAAAGTTGTATTTTTCTACAAAAAGGGACAAATCCTTTATAACAAAGAGAATGAGCAGAATTTCATCAGTAGATAAGAGGATGTAATGTATTTTCAAAAATGGGCCAAATGAGTGTGATATTTTAAACACTTCTTAATGTCTAGTCCTAGAAAAGCGCTGGCACACGATGAACACGTGCTTCTAGAATGAATGAGTGAGTGAGTGAAAAGAGCCGTCCAGACATGCTATTTAGATTCGTGTCAGGGAGCACCAGCGCATAAAGGAAATGCGGAGACAGATAAAAACGGTTCTCTGGGGAGCAGGACTCAGAATGGGAAAGGCAGTGGCAATGGATGGTTGATTTTCATTAGGTGAACCTTCATTATGATTTTATTTTTCAAACTGTGTTTATGTATTACTTTGAACAAAAACACAAAAACTTACTTAAAGCAAATTTTTAAGAGGCATTTGAACAATGACACATCCGTGATCTCCTTCCAAATGAAGCTGCTGGACTTACTGTCTGTACCCATGCCAGTGGCAAGTCCCGAGGCCTGTGTATACTTACTATCGGACAGAATCTCATTGTCTGGTGACCACCCATGAGGGGGTGGGGAGATTATCAGTGTGTAAAACTACCGAAGATCAAAGAGCAATACATGGTCCCGGTCAGTTTATTGGGGGAAATGGACTATTTTCAAGCAACTGTGAGTCATTACAGCTAACTTAGGTGAGAAAAAGAGAGATTGTTCACCTGGGGTAGTGCCTGCACATTTAATAAATATTTGTGGACTTAAAGAATCAGTGAACCAAACCAGCTTTTGTAAACATTTTCCTTTTGAGAGGTCAGAGAAATCTCAATCTATGTCAAAGAATTTTCTAGAAGTGCCTATACGTCGTTTTGATCAAACTGGATCAACAGATTGACTGGAATAATGGGAGGTTTATTGACTCAAGTCGATACAGAGTAGTTATTATATCCACATCATGTTTGAGAGCTAGCTGAGGTTTACTGACTGGTAAGCTCTGTTCTTTCCCTGGGTGGTGGGAGCCGGGGAGGAGGGTGTGCAAGAGCCCCGTCATCACGTGTCCAAGCGGTGGTCAGGCGGCTGGAGAGACTGGGAAGCCAAGGAGGGCGGAGGGGGAGGGCGGCCTCACAGACAGCATCAGAGATCTCTGCTCTCCCCAGCCAGAAACCCTACCTGGCAACAGGCGGGGGCCCTGGTCATTCCCTGCACAGAACTTGAAAATACTACACACTCTTCCCCACCCCACTCACCCGGGTCATCTGGGAGCAGCTGCTTCTGAGCGTGGGAGAGGGTCAGAACATGCATATTCAAATTTTTCTGTTTTTATTGAATCTTCCCTGATTTATATATTTCAGAAACCTATTATTATCATCATTCGCTTACAAAATGCAAATACACTCTGTTTTCCCTGCAAACATTTTGGAATAAACACAACCAAACTGCCAGAAGGTTTTATTTCCCCCAAGCGCCCCTTGCATGTGAAACCTGGCTCTCCCCCAGTTCCATTTGTTAAGGTCTCCTTCAGTGGTGCTGCTTCTCTTTCTAACCTATAATCTGTCTGCACCGGAAGCAGGAACCTGATGGGTTTCATGGGCCCAACAATGGGAGTAGCATCCCTTATTGTTTCCTCTCCTGTCCCAGCTTGTGAGATGCCCACTGACATGAGCTGACAGTCAAATACAAATAACAACCCCGTTCAGTATTCCGTTCATCGTTGTACATATGCAGTATTGGCATTTTGCATGTTAATATCTGACACTGGTTTTTAATTTGCTCTAAACTGCCAGCTCATTTGCATCCTCTCTCTGTCATCTCCCACCTGTGCAGCAATCTGAGAGGAAAGCATAACCATTTATGCACCTCCTAAAACTTGACTCAGGAACAGAACCGGATCCAAGGAGAGCTCATCTATTTCCTAAACATTCTTCCACTTGGACTTTGAACTGGGTTCTTAATATTCACGTCCAGAGCCCCCTTCGTGGTCTCTGAAAACCAAGGGAAGCTTTAAAATGCTCATACTCTTGGACTAAGCCGAGCAGTTTGGTGGTGCCCATGCTGCAGCTTGCTGGTCTGTGTGTTGTCAGGTCCAAACGGTCTCAGTGCTGCTCCCCAGTTCGTGGTAAGTCAGCTGCTTGGACTGGACTGTGGAATGAGAGGACCAAGCTCTAGGTGTGGGGCTAAGTTTACCATAGTCAGGGAAAAGGAAAAAAGGGAAACACAGATGCCCTAAGTACAGAGGCTGCAAAACAAGTGCATTTCAACACCTCTGTTATGAAAACTTAAAAGAGTTAAAAAAAAAACCTGTTTATTAGTTCTTATAAGCCAAGAACTCGTAACCTAGAGAAGGAAATAACATCCTGTTTTATCTTCTGTATTATAAAAGAACATATGAAAGAACTGAGCTTTGCCTTATTCACCCCAAATTAATTGAGCCTAGGGAGCCAGAGTCTGGCAGAGGGAGGGGCTGAGTCCAAAATGGATTGGATCCAGGTAGAACAACCTCTGGTTCCTGTAATGTACAGCCTGATTATTTAAAAATCATATTTGCTGTTTATTATCTATCTCTTCCCAATAAGAAGATACACTCTAAGTCCACAGGTCTTTTTATCTGACATTCTGATAACTGATGGATCTCAAATGCCCAGAACAGTGACTGATGTGTAGCAGATGATCAGTGAGTGCTTTTGAATGAACGTATCAACAACAGTCTCTGTTCTTGTTTCTTATCTGAGTAACCACAGAAATCTCCCTGCAAAGTAGTTCTGAGTCTTTATAACATCACAGACCAAATGCATTAAAAAAAAAAAAGAAAGAAAAAAGAAAGATAGGAGTGCTAGAACCAGTGGTGCCATTCTATAATTGTTAAATATGGATTTTTGAAAAATAACAATGAATAGCCTAAAGTAGTCTATCAAAATGTGTTCTTAATACAAGAAAGGGCTTCTCAATGCAAAAATAAGAAAGAAGGAAATAATCTAAAATAATTGTTAGTCTTCTCAGAAAAGACTGATGGTAACTTACATCACAGACCAGCACGCACCTGCCGGCAAACTTTCAAGAGCTACCAGCTCATAAAACTACAGCTGTGAGCTCTGCTGAATTGACAGGCTCCTACCAAAATGGGCCAGGCCTAAGGACGTGCTGGATTCCAAAGTAGACAACATCAGTGACTACAGAAGCAGAGCCTTAAAGGGAGTGAGAAAGATCATCCGGTCCAGTCACTTCAGGCAAGTGAAACTCTAAATCATGCAGTTTTGCTGGGTGGCTTCCAGCTGATTTGATCCCTCTTAAGTGCCCTGATGCTTCCAGTGCTCAGGGGGAGGGCTCAGCAGACAGCTGGCCTCGTGGAAAGTTCCCGTCTCCATCCCATTTCCCCACCGGAGCCTGACAAAGAAAGAACCGAACTCAGAAAACAGCTCCTGACTCTCTCTCTCTCTCTCTCTCTCATTGTTGACTGACTTTCAGCAAATATTTGTTTCTTCAACTTGTGTAAATAATGGAAATAATCCAGTAGTAATTTATGAGGAAAAAACACTCTGTCAGCCTAACGAAGAGGATTTGCATCTGTAAATACATTATGCGTGTGTGTATCTTTATATATGTGTATATAAAGATATAAATTCATCTGTCTGTCTGTCTGTCTATCTATCTATCAATCATCTAAAGAAGAGAAGAGGAACTGGTCCAGAAGTGTATGTTAAAGTGTATGTTCAGGATGGGCCAGGGACCCTCTCCAAGCTTGTAGGCTCCTAGTCTCTGTATCCTTCCTCTTCTCACTGCTGGGGTTTCTGGATCCTATGAGCAGTAGTAGCCTTACTTCTCAGCTTTCCAGTTGCCAAGACCATCCTGCTCAGGAGGGAGTCTGAGCCTGTCATGGCACCTGCCTGGCATTTGAACTCCAGTTTCCTTCCCTGCCAGCCTCATGCCCACCATGTGCTTAGGAAATGGGAAACAAACATCACATCAGTTTGAAGAACTGAGTTTCTCTTTTGACTGTTTCCTCAGCTTCCTCTAGTCCTGAGGTCCTCTTGTGCATGCCCATACCAGCAGCTGAAGACCTCTTCTGCTCTTGTGCTTGAGTGGTGACCAGTGAAAAAAATCCAGAGTTGTAGACAGGCAGCAATAGGAAAGTCGAAGATTTCCTTTCCTGATGATGATGATGATGGTGGTGATTTTGCTTTTTTTGTCTTTAAAAGTATCCAAATCGTGTCTCAGCATAAAGGACTTTCTAGGGCTGACTTCTTTTTCTGGATTCTTCTCCACAAGAGCAGGCAGTAACAGAGCAGTATTTCCATTTAAATCTTATTATTCCTGAAAATAAAAAAGTCTGTGAACTGACTTGAAGTCTCTAAATTTAGACAGTTGCTTTAAAACATACTTAAAATAGTTTTACTTTTCATTTCAATCTACTGTTGCTAGATTCATGTGGCAGATGGGAAAATGAAGGATCACTTATTCATTGTGTAATTTCAAAATGGAGCAAAAACAAATTGCAGCCACTGCATATTTGCCCACCTAATCGTACATGAAATGTAAAAGCATTCAACTATTCTTAGGGATTAAGGCAGCTTACTGCTGCCTCCTGTTTGATTGATATTTCCTTGAAGAAATTGATGGAAAGTGAACTTTATCAACATCTTATAATAAAGAAACACCTAGAAAGTTTACTCCCTTTCCGCCTTTAACTTCTTTTTTCCCTCATGCTGTATCCAAGCCTACATAAACCGCCCGAGTTCTGGAAACAGAATGTCCCAACATATTTTTTGCTTTCCCACAATTATTTAATTGTCCTCCTAATTAATTCCACAGTCTGAAATAAATTATTGACTTACCAGACTTTCTTGTTTTCTGTGACAGCTTCAGCAGTAAACAGGCCATTAACAATTCATAACAAGAGGACATGTTTGTTTTTCCCTGGTGCTAATTTGGGACCCCATTAGAGACTTCCCCTGACTCTTCTCTTTCCTGTCGACTCATTTTGGAAAAGGGTGACAGACTGCTGGGCCCTATATCTTTGAATAAAGAGACATTTCAAAGGAAAAATAAAACTCTGTTTTGCCATATCCAACCACTTATGCCGAGATGATTCATGAAACTTTTTTCTTGTGTCCTTTCCTCTTCCGTTTTTTTTTTTTTTTTTTTTTTTTACCCCTTGTAGAGGAGCTGCGGTGTTCCATAAGTGGACTGAAACATTCTTGACCTGGGCTATTTATCAGTACTCAGTGCTTCCTGATAAGGTTCAAACTGATTTTCTGTGAGTCTAAGCCATAAAAATAGATCAGAATGCTCTTCATAAAATATGCCCTGAAAGATAGGTAGGGCTTTTCAGAGGACAATATCCTTATGGGAAAAAGAAGATGGGCAAAGAGAAATTCAAGAAAAACCCTGATAGGATGGTGAGTGGTATGGAGTGAAATAATATCTGAATGGATATTTTTCAGTTTGGAGCTTAGGGATAGGGGAAATTTATAGTTAAGATGTTGATTTTGGGGAAGGAATAAAATGCCTTGTTGGAAGAGGTCATTGAAAGAATGTGATTGCTCTTTGACCTGAGATGTGGACACAGGCAGTCGGAGACTCCTCACCCACTCCCTGGTCCTTGGAAAGTACCTTCTGCCGACTGTTCCTGCATTAGCAGCTGTTTCAGGGACTCAGCCTTGAGAGAGCAATGTGTTACTGAGACCATCTGGATGGGACATGTGACTTAACCCCATTATGTCTTCTATATAGACTCTGAAGATTCTAGCAGGTGCAGAGGTTGACTTGTCTTGTGGCCACCCAAAACAAGCCTCATCTGTAAGTTCCCTAGTTTATTAAATCTGCCACCCATCAATCCTGAGTGGTCTGCCTCTTTCTCTGGTCTCTCTCTGTGCCCTCCTTGTATGAGGGCCAGTTTCAAATTTCACCTGGGAAGTTCCTGAGACTGCAAACCATCACTTGTAAAATCTGGAACTAAGCCACAGGGGTAGGGAGCCATTCTTGGATCAAGTACAGGAGACTGGTCATCAGACATATCACTTGTCTCCCATCAATCTAGGGGCTATTACGTGAGTTGGTTTAGAAAAAGGAAAGACTAAATGAATAACAACAGGATGACACTGCCCGAAGTTTAATGTGAGGAATTTGGTGGAGTCAAGGGTAAAAAGAAAATACATCAACTGGAGAAGGTGCTTTGGAATTACACAGACTTGAGTTTAAACTTAGCTTTATGTTTTGGTTTCTTCATCTATAAAATTGGGAAAGTAATGTGTACTTCACTACATAAGAAAATGTCACTTACAGGGTTTGGCATATAGTAAGGACTTAATAAATTGCAATAAATTATTTAATACCTAATTATAATGAATTGCTTAGTAATTATATTAATAATATTTATTTACACTATCAATTATACTTACATGATTATTTACTTATAATTATGTTATTCTTTAAGATATATTGTGTTTAAAGAATCGTGAAAGTTTGGTAACTGAACCTTTGGGTAAAATAGAGAATGACGGTTCCATGATAATAAATCAAAACATTGGTGTGGAATTTCAAGGAGAGGTTAAATCAGTAGAATGACAGAGTACACTATATTCTCTTCAAGTTTCCTTTTATTCTGCTTTCCTTGAGCACAGAAAAAGAATATTTGCTCAGTTTAACAAATTCACGAAATCTAGAAAATGTGTACCTTCCTGGTCAGAAGGTCATTTGTTTACCCCTAGGGGTAGGTGGCCCCAAATCTTCCCTCTCTGCATCCATGCCCTTTGCAACGTGACTTTGTATTTCCTTCTATTAAGAGGCAGAGTTTTCGCCTCCTCTTTATTCTGAGTTTGGCCACGTGACTTGCTTTGACCAACAGGACGTTAACAGCTGCAGTGAAAGCAGGGGCTTGAAGAAAGGCTTGCCCTTTTCCCCTTCTGCTCCTGCTTCTCTCCCTTAGCTGGGGGGACCTTCAAGTCAGCGTGTCGGAGGATGAGTCACAAGGAGTCAAGCCAAGTCATCCCCGCATCTCAGATGAGGTCATCCTAGGTCAGCCAATTACCAAACACTGGGGGTGCCTGTGGAGCCCAGCCTAAGTTATGACCCATGAGCTTTAAGCCTCTAAGGTCTGGAGAGGTTTGTGGCAACAGAGAATTGATATATGCCCACAAGAGCACGAGTGTGAAATGGACAAGGAATCCAGTGCTAAAGAAGAAATGGAAAGACAGGTGTTTTTTCATTGTGAGACGAATGATCCTGGACTGATTAGAAATAAGCCCTGGAAACCCGGGTTAGTTTTTAGATCTACACCTCATTCCTCGAGCTTCATTCTCCTCTGCCTCTTCTCACTATGACCCTGCCCCCCAGCCCTAATCAGACTCAGCTTAACTGGAAAATCTTCAGCAAGTAATCAGAAAGGATATGATAATGTATCAGGAAATAAAGGATGGAGAAAAGGGATCATATGACACTTAAACTGGAGGAAAAATTCTGGAAATGGCAATGGTGTTAGAGTAATATATTTTCATATTTGTGCCCCATGTCTGGTATTATATGTGTGATGTTAGAAAATTTGCTTTTGTTCTCATGTATAATATGGAGATATCTACTTTATATACATATTTTTTGAAGAATAGTATAGGAAAGACAATTGGAACAGAATAGTGGAAATTGCATAAATTATGGCTTTCTTTGCTCATGGCCAGGAGGCATTGCCTGTTCTTGAGTGCTTCGTGTCTTAATCTTGATCACAGATCACATCTCCTTTGCATGGTCACTTCATGAAGTAGAACACAGTACCTTTTATCTTCCTACCCGCAAGAGTTAGCCTAGAACCCAGTAAGGTATTCTTAATATCTATTAAATGAATAAATGAATCAATAAAACAAATCTCAACTGTAAGTAGCAAAACAGTTGTTTGCCACAAATGCATTGGCTCCTGGGTTTCCATTGGTGTTTCAAAAGGCAAAGCTTGAAAAAGGCTTCCTTATTTAGAATCCAGCGGTACTCGTGATTCCATTTCCTGCCTAGATCACAGGGCTGTGGCCGAGGTTTCCGGAAGAAATGTTAATTATATGGAGAATATGGAGGTAAAACTGAGGTGGCAAGAAAAGACTGGGTCTGCGTCCATCCCTGTCTTATGCCCCATCCGAGGTGAAGACTCTCAGTGGGACACTCGGTTGCAGCAAAAGGACGGTTAAGCATTTGACCCCATAGGATGTTTCCATGTATCTCCATTGGAAATATGAGCTCCGAGAACATGGAAACTTTTACTTGTAAGGGCCCATGTTATGAGTGCAGTCGAGTGGATGAGCCATGAGGAGCTGCATAAAATAAGTGGAATATCATATAAATTGATCTGAAAATTACTGGTAGTTAAACTATCTCCAACGAAATGATTCGCGCTGGTTCCAGGAGAAGTCTCTTTCCTTCATTAACAGCCGTAATGCTCTGAGCGGTGGGAAAGTTATGGAAACCGAAGAAGCAGGCTTGCAGGGCTCAGACTTACCTGCTCCTGGGAAGGGCACACCTGCCACACAGATCTTTAAAAGCTGTAGTTTGCCACAGGGAAGTGTAGAGCTGCGGCCAGGTCTTCTGGTTTCACCCTTCCTCTCCTTCTTGGCGTCAAGTGTAGTGGCGTGCAATGTCTGGACTGCGAGCTCGTGTCCTGGAGATAAATGCGGGGCTTTACATCCATTAATTTTCTTAAGTGAAGCCAGTAGTTAGTTGGAAGGCTGTATGTATTGGCTGGTACATTTTAACTGCTTCTTGTTTTAATGAGTTTGGGTGAATGCGTGCTTGTGTTAGTGTGTGTATGTACGTGGATGCGTGTACAGTGATGCATGCAACAAAGGATGTATTTTTCACTTCTCAGCAGTAGTGATTATATTCTGTATATTCTGTTCCTCTTGCAACGGGCTCAGCCTAGGCCACTGGGCTAAGAGAAAACTGGAGAACCTAGGTGTATCACACCCCTCATTTCATTTCTTTTCAAAACGTCTGCTTCAGAGTTACAAAAGGCTGAATTACAGTGTTCTCCCCGCTATTTCACCACTCATCTTGAACAAATCACCTCTCTCTGAATCTTAGTTTTGCCACCTGTATATGGGGAATCACATTTACAGGTACATCGAATTGGGCAGAGATCTGCAAAGAAAAAAGCAACGATATGAAAGCAGCAAGCAGTATTTACAATCTTGTTTTTATTCTTCTCACTGTGTTTGATTTATTCTAGGAATTTTGATAATCATACTCTTAAATCATTTCTAAAACTGTCAGTAAGTTGCATCATGGTTGGGCCAGGAGATCGCAAAATTGAATATTCATATAAGTGCAAATCATTTCATTTCTGCTTCTCTATAGACCTGGAACAAATGAACTTTAGTTTAAATTTTCATCAGCAGAGATACTAAGTAGGTGCCCTTGCTCATTTGCAGAACAGCCACCTACTATACTACATTCCAATTTATGGTCTAAAATATGTTTAACACCTATTACAAAACATTTCCTAATCTCCTCCTGAAGATTCCTTTCTGTGATTTACAGTTTTCCTAGAAGACCATATAATCAGTTAACATGCATTTATTAAGTCCCTGTTCTGTGTCCAGTACTGGGTTTGCTATTGAAGATGCTACTAAAGAAATAGAAGAAAACCTCTGCTGACCAAGAGCTCAAAATTCATTTTATTGTGTCCATGTCAACTGACCTCTTAGAAGAAAAGCATGGCATGCATTGGAGTAGTTGGAGAAAACTCTTTGAAAGTGATGGGCTGAGCTGATAGGCAATGAAAGAGAAGCATACAGAGGGATGGATCATATAGGAGCACATAAAATTGTGCAGGCCGTGCACTGCCCAGCTCTAGGGAGTATCATTCACACAGACCATAAAGCAAATTACGTTTCTTAGAGTTGTTCAGCGTACAACCTGCCCAACGAAACATGACAGCTCTGATAAAGAGCGTAACTTAGTGGGAGTGAGGGGCAGTTAGGGCAGGGATGGTGTCTGAGCTGTGGGTTCCTGTGAATCACACCTATGACATTTCACAGCCATGGGGCCTTATACTTAATTATCTTTTCTAAATCTCAGTTTCTTCACCAGTAAAATCAGGTTTATAAAATAGTTCCTCACTCACATAATTGATGTGGGGATCCAAGAAGATGAGGACAGTTATGTATTCAGTGCACTATTGCTCACGGTAGTACATTTTAGTTTCCAGTTGTTGATATCACTTTTATTTTTAATTAAGAGCTGGGGAGAGTCTCTTAGCCACCCCGTTATTCAGGTTACTCAGGAAACTTTGAATGGGGAGTGTACATGCATGCATGTGTGTGTGTGTGGTGATGGAGAGGCTGATATAGCATCTTTCTCAGTAAAGATTCAACAGGGCAAAAGATTACCTTTGGTGGACATTTGAGCAACTTTGAAACCCATGGATTAGTCTCTATAATCTTATAAACATTTTAGTGCTTTTTGATAGATGATTCAAGGTCTGCTAATAAGAAAATACCTTGGCTGGTCCTGGTTTACTGTTTGTTTGTGGGTTTTTTGTTTGTTTGTTTGTTTTTTTGGAGTGAAAATATATACATTGGCGTCACCATTTCACATGGTTATAATGCTGGATTTTGCCAGTAAGAGTAAGGCTGTGAGAGGTGATTATTTCTGAAAAAAGGGGTATGGAAGTGTGAGATCTTTTAACGGATGTCCCCCCGCCAGAAATGCACCCACCGACTAGAAAGACACCCAGATGCCTGCAGTTCCTATCTTCCTGTTCAGGAGGGTGTGTGTGTGTGTGTGTGTGTGTGTTGGAGACAGGAGAAGGGAGAATGGGGATATGGAGTTATATAGAATTTTTATAGATTTGCTATAAGGATATTTGGACCTTACTCCAGCTTCCTGCTTGCTTAAAAGAAACTAAACATTTTAAAATACATATGTCTTCTTAGTTTATAAATGTTTTTAATCAAAAAGTATAGGCATACAATAAAAATCTGAAAAATAAGATTATGGTGTTTTTTCTTTTTCCTCTTATTGTTATTATTCCATTTCCTCTTGGTCTATTTCCCATGCATTTGGCGGGGGGGGGGGGTGCTTTAATCACAGTGTATCTTCCTTTCTCACCATTAATATAAGTGTTTTTCATGTTGCTAAATCTTTTTCATTACCATTCATTTTAATCTCTATGTAGCACTGTAAGACTAAACATAAACATTTTATGAAATCATCATCCTACTATTGGGGAGCTTTATGGTTTCCAGTTCTTTGTTATAAATACTGCCTGATGGTCATCTTAGTGCATGATTTATTTCCCAAATTTTTTTCCCCTTTTGTAAAGAATTTACAGAATAGATTTACTGGTAAAAGAGTATGAAGATTTGCATTGTTAAATACATTTCGTGGGGACCTATTTCTCAAGAAGATGTAGATGTTTTGGTTTTACCAGTCCATCCTTCTAAATTCCCACTTTCTAGTCCCCAGGTCCCTTCACCAACACTCCTTCCGAAAGATACAGAACATCAGCGCTGATGCAGAACTTGAGGAAATCATCCCTGCAGGCAGTGTAATTCCAGCAGAAGACTGAATCATTCTGTTTGTTAAAAAAAGAAAAAAGTAAGATCTAAATTACATCTAAAGTCAACTATGTTCTGATCTTTACTTCCCTTGTTACCAGATGTAGGGAGTAAAAATGTACCTTCTATGGATGAGACTGGCAGTGGCTGAGTAG
The DNA here is from genome assembly GCF_009834535.1 of Camelus ferus. Taxonomy (NCBI): domain Eukaryota; kingdom Metazoa; phylum Chordata; class Mammalia; order Artiodactyla; family Camelidae; genus Camelus; species Camelus ferus. The sequence goes on along the minus strand of NC_045721.1, from coordinate 7,178,223 downwards.
CTCAGCACGGATTTGGTGTTAAGGAGAGCGTGGGAATTGCAAGCAGCTCCCCTGTTTCTAGAGCAGTGCCGGGGCAGCCCCAGCGCTGAACCAAAGGGATGCATGAAAAATGGCTTAAATATTAAGCAGCTACCTCCTGTCATTCTGGTCTGAGTGGGTGAAGAAAATGCATACATAAAAATTAAATAAAAGAAAAGGGCTAAAAATAAAATCATACAAAGCACATGAAGCTGAAACTCTGAATACAAATACAATTACACGTCTTTGGGTGAAATCCATAACCGGTTTTTGGCAACCCACCTGACTCGCTCATTGAATTGCAAAATGAGAGAATATAAATCAGAGTTGACAACGAGGTCTTATTTCCCTCTTTAGAGGTTTTAACTGAATAATAAATCACACGGTTCCAGCACCATGGACCTCTTAGGATTCAGGACCATTCTGTTTGTTGGTGCCTCCAAACAGTAATTCCTACTGTGTGACCCATGTAGAGAGCAAACCTCCCTTCCTCTTGCTGTCGCCTCCCGTTCTAATTAAGCAAATCAGCAAGGAGAGAGAAGGCTTGCCTTACTCAAGGCAGCGAGGGCAGAACTGGCTATTCATTTGAACAGTCTCTGGGTTTCAGTTCTCTCTGTGTGTCCCTATCAAATTATTTTTTAAGATACAATTTTCTCAGATATTACATGTAGTACATGGGTATCTGCCTGTTAAAAATTCCAGCACTCTGATATGTAGAGAACAATAAATTGTCATTTTAGCTCGCCTCCCCTCCCGTCACCTCAACCGTCTCAGGACTCACTTCATTAATATATTTAGCCATATAAGCATACAGTGTCTCTCACTCCATACTTTTCATATACATTTAGATAAATTCACATCTATGTATTATATACAAACATGCATACACAGTTCAGTTTTTTAAAGTAAACGGTATGTTATTATACACATTATAGTATACTGTATGCATCTATGTGTAATTGTTCTTCCACAGTTTAGAATACCATTTTTCCCACATACTTGCCAATACTGGATATTATAAATATATTTGCTAAATTAGAATGGAAAAATGTTGTCTCTTGTCATTTATGTTATATCCCTAATTACTAGTGAAATTGAATTTTTTAAGTGTTTTGTGCCTAAATTGTATTTCTTTTTTTGTAAATTTCCTAATCATATTTTTTCTAGTTTTTTTCCTCATGGTTCTTTGTCTTTCTAATTTTTTTCATATATTTATATATGTGTGTGTGTATGTGTGTGTGTGTGTATGTGTTTTTTCTTTCTAGCCGAAAGTATTTACTTAAGATTTTTTGTTGACTGTGATATACTAGGAAGAAGGAGGTAGGAGTAAGGATTGAGGAGAGAAACATAAATCATACCGTTGTCTTACAGTGTTGTCCTACAGAGGTAGCTATTCTTGTAGTTTAGAAAAATAGATGGCACTTTGTAAGATCTGAGAAAGATTATGAAACATAAATTTTAAGGATTAAACAAGTATGTATGTAAAACCACTGACTTTTAGTATGTTTCCCACTCACCTCTATATTTTAGTTTATTTTTTTCATCCAGCATCTAAGTGCAAATTTCTAATGAATCCAATGGATAGCTTTTATGCTGGACAAGTGACAAGGTATACATTTTAAAATTTGGTCCTTGACGTAGTTACCCATCATCACATTTCTCTTGCTTACATAACAGATCTCTATTTCTCATCAAGAACAGATAGGTATAAATGGTAAAATGTACAATTTCTTAAATTTAAACTGCTCTTCCAACCTGATATCCAGTTCCTGAATAAACATTATCGATTAAATTTCTGTCAGTATACAGATGTTTGAAATAAAATCAGATGCCTTCCTCACCTGCACTTTTCACTCGCTTTCTTTACCATGGATGTGAAATGTATGACTTCACAATTCAAATGCCTGTACAGGCAGACCTCGTTTTACTATGTCTCGATGTTATGCTTTGCAGATACTGTGTTTTTGAAAAACTGAAGATTTATGGGAACCTTGTGTCGAGCAAGTCTATCATTAGTTACCACTGCCTTTCTGAATGACTTCTGTAGGGAAACAAAAATTTGCGACACAGATGCAAGAGTGTTTTGTTGGATTACTTTGTATTGGAAGTCTGATATGGGCTTTAAAATATTAGGTCCCTGAAGATTCTGGGGGGAGAAAAAAAACAGGACAGAATAAACAAATCACAAAACTCCTGGGATTCAGAACGTGGTACATTGATTCTTTATCTCTTCCCCTTCAGCTGAAGAGTGCAATCAGAGACTCAACTGAGCCTCTTCTAAGGGCCCTCGATGCTGCTCTGGCCTCACTTCGTGACGGTGTTAAACCTCTTTGAAGACCTCAAGCCCTGACTTTTCACTGTTACTCGATCTCTTTGCAGTCAGTCTTGACTCTTACAGGACCAACATTAAGGTTTCTTGATACACATCCCTGCAACTTTGTTCTCTGTATCAAATCTCCCAGTATCTTCACATCATTTTTCTTGTTTTCCTCTTGCTTCCTCTCTTCAGAGTTGGACACCTTCCTTCATGCATTTAATTCCATTCCCTCCAGCTTGCTCTCTTGCTGGCCTCAACGCACCACTTTTCCCCTCTCTTTAATCTTGAACAGTTCATTCTTCAAAGACCCTCCCCTCCTACCAACAAAGGTCACTTCCTCTTAGTCTCCAAAAACAAAGAGACAATTCTCCCCTCAAACAACAACAAAACAAATGAAAAACAACAACAGAACAAGACTATTCTTTAATTTACTACCCATTCAAACTACCCATAAAAAAAAAAAAATAAGGTCAAGCCACCAGAGCTATTCACCAGGAAACTAAAATTTGGAGGGCACAACATTTTAGGAATATATATATTTTTTTAAAAATGCAAATATAAAATTCTTCTCTAGCAAAATTCCCTCACTACTTCTCTAGCCATTTTTTAGCTTCCGTCTGCCCCTGGGCTCAGCCCCTTGTCCATGGACTCTGGTGGAATGAAGACCTGGCCATAGACAGGTGGCCTTCTTGCTTTAGGTCCTTCTCTCCCGTGATATCCAGTGGTGTGGAAGCAACTCTTTTATTGTTGTTTTTTCCTGCATGTCTTGAGAAACGTATAGTCAGTATGCATGGTTTAGGGCTATTTTTCTGTCAGTCTTTTATTTCACTTAAGAGCAGCTGGTTTTTTCCCCTACCCTTGCGTCTTTCATCCCTTGGTATCTGGCTCCCATGGTTCAGCTGAAACTGCCTTTCTATAAATAGGTCATTTATAGCCCTGTAGTCACTAAATTACATTTCTTTTGAAACTTGTCTTACGTGTCTGGCATCTCCATAATATTTGAAAAAGTTGGTCACCTCTGGTTTGAAATACACCTACTGTCTCAGAAAATACTGAACGTGGTTTTCATTTCTGTCGCTGACGTCCATTCTTACTTCGGTTTCTGTTCTCAGCGTATTTTCTCTGCAAGGTCTCCCTTGATGGTAACATTCCATTTTACAGTTTAAGGGGGACACTCACATGGACACCTGCACTTTGAACTTCCCTCCTGCACTCTGCATCAGCATTTCCAAATGTCCCGTGGAAATCCCTGCAAAGGATTCCTGCCTCAAGCTCAGCAATATTCAGAAGCAAACTCTTTATTTCTTCCATTGATTCTGCTCTTTTCTGAGGTTCTATTTTTCCCTGGGACCTTCCAGTTTTTTTCCCTGTCGCTCCACTCACAGATGGCTCCAAATGCTTTAGGTTTTTTCTTGACAGTCTCAGATCTATTTCTTCTTTTCAATTCTCTACTTCCCCCACCCTAACTCTTCCCAGGTCCTCCGTAAACCTTCCCTGGACTAAATTAAACACCAGTATATAGGTCACTAGTGTGCCATCTGTGTTTTGTTTTTCACACATTATGACCAGGTTAATATCTTCTGTTCAAAAAATTTCAACATTTTAAGATAGATTTAGCAGATCATTTCCCTGGGCTCTTTTCACACCTTATAGTTGTGCTCATTATGGAAATTTACTCAGTGTATTGTAAATATTTCTAGATATATCTCTCCACTATTCTATTAGCATCTTGATGACAAGGATCAAGTATTTTTCCTCCATGTCTCTCATGCCTAATATGATTTCTGACATGTAATAGGTTACCCAACAAACACTGGTGTTGTATGTTTGTGGATGGAACACCTGCTCTTGCTTACCAAGTGAAGTTAAATGGATAACTGTGATTTGGTCCTGACTTACCTTTCCAGGCTCATGTTCAGTTCCTTCACCTCGCCAAATTGCCCACATGTTAGAAATCCCTACGCCTTTGGAAATTCGGTTTCTTCCATCATAAATGGCCCAAGTCCTTTCTGCTTCCTTGCCCCACATTGCCGTTGTCCTAAAAGACCTGTACAAAGTAACAAAGGAGAATGAATTTTGAAGTTCAGCTTTGGATTTGAATCTGACCTCTGTTCTTCTTGTCCCGTGAGTTTGGTAAAGTCGCTCCCAATTTTACAGTTAAAATGTAAAATCCTACCGTTCTATTTCTCTCAAGATTTATAGTGAAAATAAATTTGATGTAATGATGTGAAACTGTTTTATAAATTGTATGCTAAAATTTCTGGCTCAGCTTTCTAAATTTTCCTTCTAATGTTTCTAAATTCCTTCTTGGGTTTCTTCTATTCCCTCTGTCCCTCTTAACTTTTTCTGTACTGAATGAGGTGAGAGGTACAAAGTAGTATCTTAAAATATAGGAACTTAGTTGTATACTATAGTTATGTATGTTTACATAGATTATTTATAACCAGGAGAATGCCCTGCTCATCTTTGAATATCACAGAACCTATAAAAATTGTTGGATAAAAATTAGCGATGATTGGAGGGGTAAGAAGACAGGGTCATTATTGCTTGTGTGGTTCTAACTTTAGAATTGACTGTGCTACTTCTGAGCAGGAAAGAAGGGAGGAAAAGACTCCTTTGGTTTCATAAGTCTCAAATTTAATTGTGACGATTGTTGATAACTTTGGAAGAATAATTTAAAAAGTAATAGAAGAGTCCTTTGCTCCTTATGCAAAAGCTGAATGATTATTCTGCTGAGATCACAAACCACTGTTTTGTTTGTTTCTCTCCTTCCTTTTTTTTTTTTTTTTTAGACCAGGATAGGAGTGGTTTGCTTATTTCAAAAGCTTAATTCTTGTTTTTTTTGAAAGGGAGTTTTTATTCATTTGAGCCCATAGAAATTTTGAAATTGCAGAAAATTTCTATTGATTTTTTTTTTTTTTTTTACATAAAAATAGGGACTGTTTCTCTCAGGAGTCACACTGCCTGCTGCTTCTGTGTGTCATCCTGCAGGTTGGTAAGTACTTGTTTCTCACTTGTTTGCTGAGTCACTCCCAGAGCCATGTAATTGGTCTCTGCATAAAACAACAGCTTGCCCGTCTCAGATAACTGGACAGACAGCCGTGAGCTCTCATCTTCCTTAGACTTTCTGGATATTTGTGGAAGGCTCCATTTTACCCCTTTAATTTACCTCTGAAATGAATAACCCTTTCACCATGCAATGTATAGTCAGATAAATGTAATTGTGAAAAATGCAAATCCGAAGTTGTGCAATTAAAATATGAATGAAGTCTGACTTTTGTGAACATAATACCAAATTATGCAAATGCCTTGAATTGAAATTTTTTTTCCAGAATCACAAAATTCCAAAGTTGGCAGGCAGAACGAGCTGTCTTGACATTGTGACTGCCACATGGCAGTGCCACTTTTGCTGGTAAACAGAGCTATTTGCCATCACTTGACAGGATTAGTTTCACAAATGCATATTTCAAATTAAGTGTGGCCTTCAGGATTTCATCTCTCAAATAAAATGTGACCATTTCGCATGCAAATGATAAAAATTGCTACACAGAAGTTCTGCTTAATTGGTAATCTGTAATAAACAAGAAATTTATATGGATGGATAAGGAAAAAGGGTGGAAGAAAAGTCAGAATCCAGGAATAGTTGGTGGTAGTGGGGAATGAAAGAAGCCAGAGTGAAGGCATTCAGAACAGAGTGAGCAAGGAGTAGATAATTGATGCAGAGCAATGATGTGTGCAGAGGGAAGGATGCAGGAGCACAGGGGGGTAGGTGAGGGGGTTTGGGTGGCCCAAGCGGGACTAAGATTCAGGCAATACTGGCCTTTAAACCACCCCATTTGGTCCATTTGGCCCCCAAAGGGAGCCAGGGAGGACTAGAAAGGGCAAGAACAGAGATTCTGCTCAGAGCTTCAGCTCAGAGGCTGCCCCCTTATCACCCATCAGCACAACCTGGGGACCAGGATGCTCAGCTGGCTCCTGTCCACACTTGAATCTTCCTCCCAGATTCACTGAGGCCCTTCCCCGACTCTGGGCTTGGCGTCTCCTTCCTCCTTTGTTGTTCTTGGGATCTCTTTCCTTCTGTCTTGGATAGACATGTGGGTTTATTCATTCTAATAATATAGTGATGACTTTGTATCAGGCTTTGCCTCATGTGCTTTATCCGGTGATACGAGATACTTATCCCCTCCCCCAAAGGAGTACTATCCTTATAAATATCACTATTTATATGACATAGAATGTGGACATCCAGTTCTGTGAGGTGCACATGATCGGGGTAGAGGTGGGGAGTAATACCTGTGAATTAAGAGCTGATGAGCAGGTCACTATCAGGCAGTGATTCAGTCCTCCTGCTATGTGTTTGTGCTAAACACTGGTTTGGAGGAATAGATCTCTACTTCTGTCCTTGTATCCCAAGGCCTTGCATGAAAACTTAGTGCTTAATCTAAAAATACCCCATGATTTTATGCAAATATAGCTCCCCAGCCCTTGGTGTAACTCCTTTTACACGTTTAATTTACAGAGTCTCTGAACAACTGTGAAATGGCAGGTGCAGAGGTTGCAGCTGCTCCACATTCCTGGTTGGTTAAGGAGTTTTATACATTTTATTAGTGTGATAATAGATTTTATAGCCAACTGAAATAAGTAATTATAAGTGCGTTATTATCAATATTACCAGCTTGATACTTGGGCTTAGATTTGCATTGACTGAAACACTGCAGTTTTAAAATTAATTATGAAGAGAGTTAATGGTCATTTGAGTTTTCCCACATGAGGGAAAGTATTGGAATAAAGGATGCTTGGGTTGTGGCGGATAATATATAAATGCCAAGTGCTTTAGGAGAGGTGTGGTGGAATAGGATTTATTAACATGACACTGATCCCTTGAAGAATTCCTGTCTGCAGTAGAAACATAAACAAACACCAGAAAACCTGCAAGATAAAATATGGATAAAGATAAAATGTGGTGAACAAAGAGAAAATAAGTCATATGCTCTGGGTCCTGGGTTTTCCTTTTTTTTTTTTTTTCTTTCTTTTTAATTGGGGAATTGAATGAGTGGCCCTGCCATTGCTCTGGGAAACGAGAGACGGAGGTTGTGCAGGATGGAGGCATTGCAGAATTGTGGGTTATTAATTGGATCTGCTTTTGTGTTCTTCACAAGTCACAAGTAAAAAATGGAGTTTGTTTTTAATTACTTTGGGTTGCTGGGCTGTGTTTTTTAAAAATGGTACTCCATACAGAGACTGAATAACGTGGGGCCCGGGAACTGTTGAGGGTAGACGGATACCGAGTGCGATTGGGGGTCAGACATCAGAGGTGCCAAATCAGACGGGAAGTAGGTGAAGGGCAGACAGGGATTTTGGAGGGAGAAGAAGCAACTGAAAGAAGGAACTACTGAGCCGAATACTGAAGCATGAGCAGGGTGCTTCCTTTGGTGGGCTCTCCCTCTGCCTTCTACCGGAAAGATCATATAGTGCAGTATTAATAACTAGGCATCTGGTTTCAGGTTACCTGGATTCTCATCCCTATGGCCTTGGGTAATTTACTTAATTTCTCTGAGTGTAATTTCCCCCTCTGAAAAATGGGAGCAAATGGAATTACCTACTTTACAGTTTTATTGTAAAAAATTGTTATACTAACATGTACCTGACACGCAGCGGTGGAATATAAACGGGACTTGTCGTTACTACAGCATGTGGCAAAGCAAGAGAGAATACAACATATGCGGAGAAAGAATAGGCAGTTCTTTACAACTGAAGTTCAGAGTGTGGGTGGGAGATGAGGCTGGAGGGACAGAAAGGGGCAAAAGGATTTGGATTTTATCCTAAGTGCGGTGGGAGTCATTGAAGAATCTTGACTGGAGGGAGGTGTTGGCTTGTGTCCGCCGTAAAGCGATATGCTGAAGTCCCGACTCACAGTAACTCAGAATGTGACCTTATCTAGACATAGGGTTGAGTTGTTGCAGATGTAATTCTTTTGATGATGTCATACTGGGGTAGGGCCAGTCCCTTTCTGTGTCTTTACAAGAAGACAGCTACACAATGACACAAAGATACAGAAACACTGCTCAGGCTAGAAATGGAGTTGCTTATTGGGGTAAAAGAGAGCAGGCATTTAGTATTTAAAGTAGCCAAGATTTGGGCTAAAGTGTTTAGTTGCTTTTTTTTTTTGGAGACACTCAATTTGATGCCCCAGCAAGAGAGTGGATAAAACTGTGCCCCAAGCTATGAATTAAATCAGAATTATCCAAACTGTGCTCTGTGGAACAATGAAGTCTTTTGTGAAGCTAATAGTGTTGAGATATGGTGTAGTTTTTATGAATTTCACTGGGCTATGCACTATGAATTCTCAAGGATAGCATAGACAACTTCCTGAAAGTTAGTTGATTGTGGAGAATACCTGCTAGCATCTTCCAGGATGTCAATATTCTATTGAAAATAGCTTGGGATATTTGATATTAAAACAAAGTCATCGAAAGTAATTCCAGCTCATTCCTCTGCCTCTTTTTTGTCTTTCTTTTTTTTCTCCTCTGCATCTTGAATAATTTCAGAATTAGAAAGATGTTCAGTTGTGTAAATTGTCCCTACATGAGACAATTCCTAACAAACCATCTTATTATCTTGGGTTCTTCACAGTTAGGATGCCTCCATCACATGACTTCCTCATGCAAAGGCAGTTGCTTCCCTAATCCATGTAATTAACAAAAGCCAAACATGCACCTGCATAAGAATATCTTTTTCAAAGGCCAGCCATGGGGAATAGACTTCCAAAAATTTATCTTATGTTTGTCTTAGGGGATCATTTCCAGAAGGCCCAGTTAAAATGGAGCCAAGACTTACAGATCCCAGGGTTGGATTTATTAGAGACATTTAAAATTTAGGTAGTAAACAAAGAATCCTAAGAGAAAGGACGTAAAGATGTGGGACACGGCACACTTCCCAGGGAAGCAGAGTTAGTGGACTCCAAAGCATGACCCTAACATTTCCAGAGGGCTCTGCTGGGCTGCGTTATGCAGGCCTGCAAGCCCTGCACCTGCCCAGCCTCAGGACCAAAGAAGGAGCTTGGAGACACTGAGAAAGACATCAGTGGTTTTTTGGACAAGGGATCTTTCACGTCTGAAGCAAAAGGTCCTGGAGCAGGACCCCACCGTGTGCAGCATATGACGAGCATGGCATGACAGTAGCCTTCACTGCTCAGGGAGAAGCAGGCTACCGTTTATAGGCGGAATTGACGTCAGGTTGCCTCATCAGTTACCAGGGACACCAGCGGCTGGGGCATGGAGCAAGCTTGTAGGTAGTTACTGATTAAGCTCTGTGATAAAGAGAATTGGGTAGTTACATGAGTCAAGCAGAGACTGGCTGACTGGGGATATACAGAGAACAAGAGAAAAGCCATCTTGTATGGCCTGGCCATACAGGCTCCTGTCGGGCAGTGAGTCTTTGCAGGATGATGGTAGAGGTCTTCCAAAATGGAAAGGAGACAGTAGATGGGAAAGAGAATGAAGGGAGTCCTTAAATAACTTCCTCTGTGAACAATCCTGCCCCTAACAAGATCTGTCAAGACTTCCTGAACCCCCAAGGATAGCAGTCATCTAAAACAATACCATCAGCTGCACTGAATCCACTACAACTTATCAGGTGCATTTAGGTAGAGAAAAGTTGGCTAAGCTGAGATTTCACTGTGGATTAAATCTTTCTTGATTCCTGGCCAAATTTGCAGCTTCATATAATTTACACTCATGATTTCATGAAGCTCAGGATTTAGCATCTTTCGATACCATGATGTTTGACAGGTCTTCTCTGTCATTCTCCTTCATGTTTCCCTTTGTAGTTTCATCTCCAACAGGTGCAGATTTGCCAAAATGAATGTTAATTGCCTATTTACTGTCTCCCGGCTTGTTCAGTTTACTCACAGATCATTTCCTATTCAGAGCCCTGCAGCAGTTTGTCTCTCATTTACTTCCCTAATCGGTTCAGGTTCTAGGAAAACCACATTTAAAAAAATGCAGCCTTCCAAAAGCTCTCCTTCATCCACAAAAGCCCTGGCGTCATTCAGAGCTGAGCTAGTCCTGTTGGAAGGCAGATAGCAAGAAGCCAAAGGAAGAAAAAGATCCCTGGGCTGAATTTTCCTTAGAGCCAGTCGTTAAGAGACGAGGAAGCAATGACTCTGTAGATACATCTTTCAATAAGCTTAATTTGACCTTAATTTCTCATCCATTCAAGTGTTTTCCTGAAGTTCATCCCTTCTACTTAGTAACTCACAGTACATTTTAGTTTCATCTCACTGATTTCATCACCCTGAATCTTTTATTCCATTTATTCTGATGGTTAAGCCAAGGAAGAAAGACAAGCAGAAAGCAAATAATGTGGCTTATCATGAGAGACTGCTTAACAGGGCTGATCAGCTAGAGCTGAGAAATGAAAAAAAAGAGTGGTCTTGGGTTTATGAGTATACTTAAAATACTTGTTCCCAGGTTACCAAACTATTTGCAGTTGAAAACTCAGATGTGATTTAGGACTTCAGTTTCTCTTTTCAGATACAAAATTCATACTTATGTCTCATAATATATATTTCTCATTAGCTATATTGAACAATAGGAGTGAAATACCAAATAATTTGTCCTCAGTATTAGTGACTATATGCCCAACCTAGGCAAGGGAAGTTGGGGAAAGGTCCTATGGTTCCGAGAATTTCTGTTTTCAAACATGAAAGCTCTATGCACAGAGCTGATGCATGCCTGGATTTTAGCAGTATGATGTCTGTTTACATCAGGCACAGTCATTATGCTGTTCACACATGCGAGCCTCAGCCGTGGGTAAGACTAGATAAAGGCCGTTATTTATCATGGGCTCGGATTTGACTGGATCAGTATACCTGGGTCTGTTCTGACTTAGATCAGAGAAAGCCGCAGCTTCAGTAATAAGCGCAAAGGCACTGGTTACAGTTGTGCTGTCCAATATGGTGGCCACTAGTCACATGTGACTATTTAAATTTAATTTAAATTCAACTTAAACTTTAAAAATTCCATTCCTGAACACATGAGCCTCATATAAAGTGTTCAGGAGCCATAAGTGGTTAGGGGGCTACTGTATGGTCAGGACAGGTGTAGATTAAACCTCTCATCACAGAAAATCCACTGAATAGCACCAACGGAATGCCATTGTTCTATGGTTGTTCAGAGCACTTAAGGCAGCTCTGTCCCCAGACAGAGTATTCTAGTTTTTATGTCCTTGAAGCAACCATATCAGAGGAAATAGCTGACTTCATCTAAATGGGAATTTCCCTTGGTACCATGTAAAGGAGCTCCATGTCTTCATTTGAATTGAGGTCTTTGTGGGCGGGGATGAGAGTAGGAAACCTTTTTTCCCAAATATGGAAGGACCAGATCACAAAGGAGTTTTCTGGTACAAGAATCTATCTCTTAATTAGGGGATTTATTTTTCTCTCCTGGAAAGGCCAAAACCTCTTGCTGTCTTTTTCTCCATTTGTTAGAAATGATCTTACTCTGTAGTTTAGTGAGACACCCCACCCCTGCCATAAGTGTATTTTGTACTTGTGATTTACGGACATAGATGAAATCATGGTTCTTCACCTTTTTCCTTAACACGGTCAGGTTAGCTTAGACAACACTACACACCCTCTAGGTTGTTCCGCCTCCTCTTTTCCCAAGAGTTGTCTTTCAGGAGTTCTTTCTAAAACTTCTGATTTCCAACCCAGCTATTTGTTTTCTGTCCTTCTACCTACATGTGTGTGTCTGGCTTAGGGACTGGCCATTTTGCTTGAAAACAAAACAAAACAAAAAAGAACAAAACAAATTCAGCTGCTTGAAAGAGGCTATCACCTCTTTGTTGTTTCCATGAACAAGATCCTTGTTCTTGGTCCCTTATCTCTTCTAGGAGTTTGATTTGCTCTGCTCTCCTCCCTTGAATGTGACAAATCACTTAGGTGAGACTGTTTATGTGGATCTAGTAATAAATTGTTAAAAGGTAACATTAAAGTGAAAAATGTGGGGAAAATAAACAATTATTATAGGTGTAATAATCTCAAAAATGTTTTTTTAAAAGGCAAAGAAAAGTTTGAAAATAGACCACATTAACAATGCTTATCTTTATATGGAAGAAATATGGATCATCTAAATCTCATTTATACCATTTTGCTTTAAAAAACACTTTCTTATAAGAAAATCATTTGAAACAGCATCCATAAGGCTCTGATTGTGCTGTAAGAATTATTTTTATTTCTTTGTTCCCATCTAACCTGGATCAACATACTTATATAATTTTATATAATTATATTTGGGGTCTGCATGCCATTTTATTTTCTATTTTTTCTTGAAGAAATGGATAAATACATTTTAAGTAAGAAAACATGAATTTTATATCAAAAAAAAAAAAAGACATCATCTAGCTCTGGAGACCTTGATGTCTAGAGAGGAAAATAATAAACAAGCTGCTTCTTGATAAATGTTAGAATAGAGGGACAGAGTTCCATAAAAACATAGAAGAGAACAGAAAAGGCTTTATATTAAAAAAATAAATTCAGATTGGCTCAGGATTCCACATCACTATACTGATTAATTTTTCACAGCTTCATTATATTTCAGTCGATTGACATGTCAGATTTTATCAAACCTAATTGTCTAATTATAAGTATAATAATGTCTATGTCTTAGTTACTTTTATGCTTTCATTATCTCAGGTAGTGCTCCTATGATCAATCTAAATTCAAAAATCCTACCTCTAGGAATTTAGCTAAAAGAAATTGTTTAAATGAAGAAAAAAAGTCCTGAAGTATGTGCACGAGTTATTTGCAATTTATTAACATTTTCATGACTGTTGATATATGTTACCAAATTACTAGTATTATTATTACATTTTCCACGAGACATCCTCTGTCTAGATCCAATGGTAGGTATGAATCCTCTTCCCAGAAAAATGCACTTTGCACTTAACATGATGATCATGTAATTTTAGGTGTTCGTGTTGCCCTTTGATTCCAGTTTAAGAACCTCCTGCCCTAAAAGTGTTTGCAGAAATAAATATTATCTTTTTTAGAAACTTACTGCTAAAAAAATTACTAAGCTATAATGAGTCCACTCTGTTGGGGTCAAATTCTGTTCTGGGGTTGCTCTGTCCCAAACAGTAGCTCGTAACCACTTGTGTCTATTGAAATTTAAATTTCAATTAATTAAAATTAAGCAATTAAAAAATTCAGTTCCTAGTCATACGGACCACGTTTCACACGTCCAGTAGCCCCAGGCAGTGTGCCTGCCATATTGGATAGTGCGGACACAGAATATTTCCAACACTGCAGAAAATTGTGTCGGGCAGCAAGGTTCCAGATCAGGCGCTCCAGGCTACAAAGTGAATAAAGATGAAATTTAGATTAAATTATTCTAAATAATAAATTATTTAGAAAGAAGCTATATTTCTTCAGCTGTAGGCACTGTCATACATAACATCTTTATTTTACAAATGAGGATACCAGGGCCCAGGCAGTTTGAATTCAGATGGCGAACTTTGGTCTAACCTGTGTTTTCAAACCCGGATCTCGATCGTGCCTAGCGAGAGCCTTAACTACTATAAGCTGCCGTTCCTATTCTAATGCTTCAGGCTCACAAACCTCTGGAAAATAGAATTTTAAAGGTTTCCACTATCAAAGTTCTCATATTCATTTGTTATGCAGAGACTATTTTCTGACTATTTTCTCATATGTTTGTACCTACAGTAATGGGACATCTTTCCTAAAGGTATGCCTGAAAATAGCCAATGCTCAACAATTGCAAAGCTTAGTCTTATAAAGCAGAGTTAGCACTAAGAAGTGTATTTCTCTCCCTCTGCCTACCAATAGTACTTCATTGCTTAGCCTCTGGATCAAGCCGTTGTTTGGAATTTGAAATGATACTACTGAGGTGGTTTCAAGGGAAAAATGGATACATGAGGAAGCCCCTAATATAATCATCAATGGCACAAAAATAGCTTTAAAACATTGCCTATGCTTGGAATCTAAAAAGTGAGGCTTGAGAATAAATTTGAACTCTTATTTGCAAAATATCTTTGGATAAATTAGAGTTGAAACTAGAAATAGCAACATGTATATAGGGCTTTCATGGGTCATCATGTGAGGAGTTCACTAAACCAAGACCCCAGCCAAGAGGCCAGATGAGGACTGAACCCCACTGCTCAGTCCACCAAGCCATGCACAGCTCAGGTCTGGGTTTGTCAGGCAAAGAACTGCCTTTTCTAATCTGCTTATAGGTGCCATTGGCTTGCCAAGCCGCAGTGTCATGGGAACGTTTCCACCCAAAGGAGGTCCACACAAGGGGAAGGCTTTTCTGACTTGCTTGAAAGTATCATGCATGTATATTCAATTAAAATACTTGAATGATACTTTATCACAATGACTGATTTAAGGAACATAAAGTAGGAAAGCCTGAGACTCACCGTAGGATTTCAGTGACACACTGTGCCTACATTAAAGAGAAAAGAATGTTTTGATGTTTTGGATGCTGATGCTCAAAACCACTGATAAAGGAAAATAAATCTTAGAAAAGAGAACTCTGGATAGAGATCAATTCATCTGTTTACTCAATAATCTGGTTTGAAGAAAGGCAGCTGTATGACGGTACAGTACGTTTCACGCTGTGATCTGAAGAGCCCTTTAGGGGTTACCTGGGTGGAAGTGAGGTTGGGAGAGCGTGGGACCAGGCAGGCTTCAGTGCTCCACTTGTGCTTCAAACAGAGCAGCTGAGTTCATCCATCTTACATAACGGGCATCTAACATTTGAGGAAGCTTTCATGGCTAACCTGGAAAGCCACTACCCTAGAAACTTCATTATAGCCACATTCACTGAGTACTTACCACGTAACCAATAATCATGCGTATTATCAATTTAATCTTTAAAACAGCCTTATGTAGTCTTATTATCCTCTCTCTCTATGAAACCGCCTTAGAAACGTTAAGTAACTTGCTAATATCACTCAGCTAGTAAATGAAAAGGCTGAAATTTCAGTGAGCTCTAACTTCCTTCAAAAGTCTTACTATCAAGTAGTTCTACACACTATGTTAGTTGGAGTGCAGTAAAAATGTATTTTTGGAAAATAAAATTCACATTAAAATACAATGATCAAGATACATACAAGACAAATACAATCAATTAATTTGCCTATGGGAGCATTATTTAGAGAATTCTGTGGTGATTACTGATTCATTTCTTCAGTCTAGCTGTGTCTTCTGACCCTCTGATCTCAGAGAAAAGCTCAATAATCTTAAAACCATCATTTTTTCATGAGTGTACATTTTTTGCAGTCTGTTGCCTCTTCCCACAATAAGCTCTTCACTGACTCTTATCTATAGCACTCTTACTCATCTGTGAAGGTCTGACTTTCCCACTTTTCCTAATATTCTTACCCAGCAACGCAGCCTCCTCCTCTGAGTGTCTGTAGCATTTTGAATAAAAATTTCATTATATTGCTATATATAAAAATATAATAAAATGTGCTGCAATTATCTTTTTATACATCTTGTAGGGCAAAGATTACATATGATTCACCTTTTGTATAATTCAACATGTATTAGATCTGCAATAAAAGTTAGTTGAACAAGTAAATACATAAATGAATGGCAACCACTGAAAATTTCCACATCTTGAAAGCATGAATGGTTTCATGTGGTTTAAAAATGTTCTCTCCACCTGGAGAGACTTTTCCAGACCCAAGAGACACTTTACCAACAGGTAGAGATCCAGGAGGTGATTGAAAATCAGCCCCAGTGCTCTTACCTGGTCTACTCTACAGCAGGTTAATTCCTCCACCTTTCAGACCTTAGCATTGGAAGGTTTTGCCGCTTGAAGCTGGAAATGGCTTTCAATTGTAGAGCGGCACTCACTGCCACCACCCCTGCTCCCGACAGCAGCTCCAATTGGAACGTCAGCACAGTAGAAGCTTTGGAAGCTGCCAGAGAGTCTGCACTTCTTTTCTTTCCCAATGCTCTTAACTCCCTTACATTATTTATATTTGCATGATATTTGTGTCTAACTGACTGTGTAATGAGCTGCTTTTGGGGTAAGGACAGATACCAATATTCCTTATTTTTTTACATCACCCTTTCTCACGATCACCTTCACACAGGACTCAGCAAAGTGTTCTTTATAGGTCATCTCTGAGGTTATTAAATAAAATGACTATGCTCTGGTAAAGCTCTATACAAAATGCAGTAGAACATACTGGTGCATTGCAAGTACATTAATGTGTTGCATTCTCCATGGTATATCACACAGGACTACAGAAGTCACTATGCTTAGAAAGATTTTATTTAAGTTGGTAAGAAGATTTTTCTTTTTTACTGGGCACTTGATGGCACCAAGTGCTTGTCATACTTACAACCTCATTTGAGATAAGAGGTCATGGTCAGTCCTGACACCTAGGGTGTCCTGTCTGTCATGTGATTCTGCTATTCTAACCACAGTTTTGGATGAGGAGCCTGGGACGTATGGAAAGGCTGGGTCTGTGAGGTGTGCGACACTGGAATCCTGACCAATAGTACTCCTCCTTACTGGATGGTGTCTACTGATTCAGTTGGGTATTCTTTCTGGTGGAATTTTGAATAGAGGAGAAAAGCAGTAGAGATTGTAGAAAGTGGTCATAGAAACACTGGAGAAGTGGAGAGAAAAGTGAGATAAGGACAGAAGAAGAAATACAGAGACACTGAGTCACACATAACGAGAAGCCTCTTGAGTAAGAAATCATTCTTATGAGCCAGTCTTTGTATGGACAAGATACTCAAGTAGAGCTACCAGAGAGTAATGACAATCCCAGTGCTCCATGAGGTTGGACCAGTTTAGTTTTTACTCTGTCTTTTTCCTATTTCTGTAGTTCATGTGTTTATTTTTCATGAGGTTACCTAAATGCCTCAGGCTCTTTCAGATTTCTTTGGTGAAACATTATTCTGTTGATGAACTTTCAGTTAAAGAAAAAAAATGAAAGGTTAATAACCTTCAGGTTAATTACAAGCTCACCTTCCTGTTCAAGATTTGGTGTATGAAATGATTTTGAATTTAAGCAGTAGTACCTGCCTAATGTTTAAGAATCAGTAGAACTAAACTACAGTTGTGGGCAGAATTCCTCATTTGTATTTCTCCTTTCCCGATATCTGATTTGTTGCCTTTGCCCTTAAATGCAAATAATGGAATTTGCACTTAGGGACCAAAGAATCTCCAAAGGATTTAAAGTCAGTGATCATATTGTGAGAGAGAGTTAAGGCAGTTGAGAAAGTTCTGTGTTCAGTCTCAAAAAGTGAATTCTGTTATGTGGTTTCAGTGGGATGAAGGGGATATGAAATATTTTTTTTAATCCTCACAAAGGAATGGATATACTACTGAATATATGTGCGTGTGTCATTTCTTCTAACTCACTCAACTTATAGCAAAACTCGATGGCCAAATGGTGATCAAGTACCAAAACAGTCTATTTAAGGTGTTGTGGAGACTCCAACCCTGGTGACTTTTTAAATGGAAATTACGGTCATAGGTCTTTGATGGTTTGGGTGTTTAACTATTTAAAGTCGTGGACTGGATAAAATTTTTTTCTGGAAGTCTTCTTCAAAGCTATGATTCTGTGTTCAGTCATACATTTTGTATAGCAGATTTTAAAATGTGGGTAAATGCAGCTTGAACTACACAAAGATGAGAAACATGTCATCAACGGCTCTGTAGATTTGTGTTTTCTTAGCTTTGAGACATGTAGGAAGCACTCTAGAGTGTTAGACTACAAATGATACCGTATCATTAGGAGTTACAGCAATCATTGGTGTGATTAAGAAAGCCCCATGTTATGGTTAATAATGATGATCTTAACAAATCGTTATCACTATAAATATTCCGTTCTACTCAGTTATCCTGCATCTTTTGCTGTCTCTGCAGCTGGTTCAGAAAATCTGAAACAAGAACCAGGACAAAGGCTGTTTGAATGAAGGGTGGTACAAGTACAAATACTACAGGAATAAAACCCAGAATCACAGTAGCTAAGTAATAATGGTATTTCCCACATGTAAACGCTGTTCTCCTAAACCTACTCGGGTGTCAACACATTTTGAAAAAGCCATTAGCAATGCCAACATTTTAGTACCTCTGAGTTTTTTAGAACGGATCAAAATTCCCAGGGAGGTTTTTTATTTCCTGTCTCAGTTTTCTCTTATAAGGCTTTGTGGGCATCTATGCAAATGGCTAAGACGGTCTAAGACTGTTGGACCACTTAGGATGAGGTCCCTTGGGGACAGGTGCTCAACTGACTTACCTCCCTTTCAACTATGGGAGGAGTCTATTTCCATGAAAGAGCTGTTGATGACAACAACTGTTGCCCCACCCTTACTTGACAGTTCATTCATTCAGTGAATCCAGATTGACTATATCTTGGCATCAGATATGGTACTGGATAACCCAGAACTGGAGGGACCCCCTAAAAGAAATATAAATGATCTTTTGCTGAGAATCATCAAGAATTATATTTGAAAACAGCTATTTGAAAAGAAAAAGATTAGAAACATTTTGGAAATTTTTGAAAAAAAATTCTATTTTTAAAAACTTAAGGGAATTTTTCAAGAGACTCTGAAGCTTATGAAGGGATCTAGACCAATAGAACATGTTGATTGAATGAAAGATAAATGATAGTATGGGAAAACTCAGTCTAAGGGCCCATAATCAGAAAACAGAAGGCCAACATAATCTGGATTCTGATAGAGATGCCCCTTTTTCTAAGTTCCCACAGCATAGTGACCAGATTTAAATAGAAGGAGGTTTTGTTTGTTCTTTTGTTCCTCTGTGATATGATCCCGGGGATGCATATATATTACTAACAGTTCATCTCTGCTACTGACTGAGTTCATATTATGGATCACTGGTGCCCACCCCACTAAAAGTCACTTCTCCTACACTTGTACTCAGTTAATAGTTCCCTAGTTTGTAGTTATAATTCTGTGCCACAGGCACTAACCACCATCTCTGCATCAGGAGCTGACAGATATGAAAAAGGTATAAACAAAACTTAAAACCTCATCTAGAGGAAAAAAACAGGCTTCCCAGAGTCATTAGAACAAAGTAATAGTCCTTACCAACTATAAATAATATTTATTAAAAACAAAATCTATACAAGGCTCTTTGCTGGACATTTTTTATACATTATTTCACTGAATACTTACTCTACAAGGCAGAAATTATTTCTCCTCTTTTATAGATAAGGAAACAGGCTCAAATTGAATAATTTGTTTTCATCCACACAGCTAGTAATTGGATTCAAGTGAAGATTTGTCTGACCCCAAACCTGTACTTTTACTGATGTACTAAATATCTGTGGTGGCCAAGTCCCCAGCCAGTGCATTGGGTGATAGGTTAGAGAGAGGGGGAGAGAGATGGAGAGAGAGAGAGAGAGAGAGAGAGAGAGAGATTAAAGGACAGAGAACACAAAATGGCAGAGAGAAGCACAAACTCTAGATTCCTATGGGACTAATTCAAGTCTTGTCCACAGCTCTTACCTGCTGTGTTACCTTAAACAGGTCTTCTGAGCCGTGGTTTCCTCCTATGTAAACTAAGACCCACGGTTGTATATATCTTCTAGGGTTCCTGTAAATTTTAAATGAGGCAATGCATATTGCGCAACTTCCCTATTGCTGGAACAAATTACCACAAACTTAGTGGCTTAAAACAACCCACATTGATTATCTTCTAGTTCAGAAGTCTGAAATGGATCCTGCTGGCTAAAATCAAGATGTCAGCAGGGCTACATTTCTTCTAGAACATCTATCAGAGAATCTGTTTCCTTGCCTTTTCCAGCTTCTGGAGGACATCCACATTCCCTGGCTCATGGCCCCTCTCACCATCTTCAGAGCCAGAAATGGCCAGTTGAGTCTTTTCACATGGCATGGTTCTGACATTAAGTCTTCTGCCTCCTGATTTTAAGGACCATCCTGATTATATTGCCCTGCCCCCATGCCTCACCAAGATAACCACAGAACTCTCCTTAGTTTAAAGTCAAAAGATTAGCAACCTAATTTCCCTTTGTCATGTAACAATATATTCACAGATTCCAGTCTTTAGTATGTGAACATCTTTCAGGGAACAGAGGGCAGGGCATTATTCTGCTGACACCAATACAAAATATCTTGTTCTTTTAAAGAACTCAGTATGTAATTTCTTATGTTATTGTTATTATTATTATTATTATTTTAATATGCAGGTAAGTTAAAGTATGCATCTATTCTCCTTATGAAAAACTCAACTCAGATTTACACACTGATATATATTTAGCGTGTGTGTATGTATAGCACAAAATTTTACTCCCCAGAGAGGTTACTACTACTGTTGAGAGTTCGGCATGTATCCTAGCAGTTTTTATAGCTCATTTTCAAACATACAAATAGGCATTCATATATGTGTATATTTAAGTAAATAGAGACAATCCTCTGTCATCTAAGGTTACAAATATATTTTTTCCAATCGATCAATTTTCTATTGATCTAGTTTCCGATATATCTTGCAACATTATTATTCCACTTCTATGCAGTTGAATGTATCTTTTCTTTTTTATAGAGCTTCTGAGTGTCTGGTCTTCGTTAAGGAGGCCTCTTACGCCCTTAGGTGGCTCATGTAGCTTTCTAATTGCTCATAACATTTTAGTTTGTGCATTATTTCATAATCCTTTCTGGAGTTTATTTTTACCTATAATGTAAAATGAAATCCAAATATATTTTTTATGCTTGTGTAGACATATGTAGAAGTACCATTTATTAAATAATATACCCTAAAACCTCTAAGATAAACTATAAACTTTGTCATATATTGAATTTTAAAAAGCAAGTCAGGCAGAGAAAGGGAAATATTATGATATCACTTATATGTGGAATCTAAAAAATAATACAAATTAATCTATATACAAAACAGAAACAGATTCACAGACATGGGGAAAGAAAATAAACAACTTATGGTTACCAAAGGGAAAAGGGAGGAGGGAAGAGATAAAGCAGGAATGAAAGATTGACAGATACACACTACTCACTATCATATACAAAATAGACAAGCAACGAGGATTTACTGTATAACACAGGGAACTATATTCAATATCTTGCAATAACCTATAATGGAAAATAATATGAAAAAATATATATAACTGAATCACTTTGTACTATACCTGAAACTAACACAATATTATAAATCAACTATACTTTAATTAAAAAAAAATACTAGGAGCTACTTCTGGATTTTCTGTTCTGTTCTACTGACAGCTTCCCTATGCCTCCACCAATACCATAACTGTGTTATTTTAATGGCTTTATACTAAGTTCTGCTATCTGATAAGATGACTTCCCCTTCATTCTCCTTCCTTTTCAATAGTTTACCTAGTTTATCTTGGGCATCCATCCTTTCATTAAATCTTTAGGATCAGTTTTTACCCAGTTCAAAACAACAAGATCTTAATCACGTATATACGGAGCCTTGCGCATGCGTCGGCGCTCGGAGCGCCGGTGATCGCTCAGGGTCAAGGGTCAGCCAGCAAGATGGCGGCGGCGGCGGCGCGCTCTTCCCCTGTTGCTGGGCCCGGCGTCGCAGAGTCAAGGGTCAGCCCGCCAGGGGGCGGTGGCGGTGAGTTTACTCCGGCCGCTGGGCTGGCGCGTCGTGGTGGCATGGTCCTTGCCTGTGGGCCAGGTGCTTCAGGATATTGTTTTTGTTTTTTTTTTTTTAAATCAGATAAATACTGTAACACAATCCTGTTGAGAGTCCAAATATAATGATACTAGGAAAGATATTTATTTTCCCTCCCTTTCTCAGCAGCACAACACTTAAATTTTAGCTGGATACGTGGTTACCCGGAATAACATCTTTACTTAATAGTTGTTGTAAATGAGTGGACTGTGTGCTTAAGTTACGGTAATGTTCCCATTACCCTTTGAAAATTTTGCCCATAGATGGTGAAAAGGGTGGTGAAAAAAATTATCTGTGATAATCAATTTAGACCTTGTGATTTGTTCTAGAAATAGGGACGGCTATGCTTATTAATTCTCTTTCTTCCCTTTTCACCTGTTGACTTATTTAAGAATACAATCGTAGGAATGTGCCCAAAGTTGTATCATGCTATGATGACACAGAAGCTATCAGGACTTTGCCTATCCCCTGCATAAGGAGGACACATTTGTCACCTGGGCAGGGGGCAGAAATGCTTAGGGACATGCTGTAGACTTTGCTGGATGTGTTCTGTCTGTCCCTCCATATCCCATTCTACCTTTTCCTTCCTGACAGCTTTCCTAGAAAGCTGACCTGTATGTTTACACCAGTAAACATGTTTCACCTCTGGCTCTCTGTGTCACTCTGTGGCAGATACTATCAGGAGATTAGGAGGAGAGAGAAGAATGAGGTCTGAGTTTATGTTCTCCAGGATCTTTCCATGGTGGCTTGTCTCAGGTTGACTGCATCCTTCCACTGAAGGCCAAGGCTCCTCCCAGACCTTTTTTATACATCTACCCTCAGAGATCCGATGTCCGCTCCCACCCCTTAGTGCTATGAGTGGCCATGCTTCACGACTGTTGCCAGCCCTGGAACACTGCCCTGTCCTTTGTTCATTTCTCTAATATCCACATGTTTTTAACTGGCCATTGTATTGAAATCTCTGTAATTACCTAGTTTGGGTGTGTCCTGTTTCCTTGTTGGCTGCTACCTGGGAAGGGGGTTACTCTCAGCTCTTTCCCAAACTCAAGAGGAAAGGATTATATAGGGCATGTATCCCACAGAATGAGGCTCTGGGGGGCCATTTTAGGATTCTGCCAACCACAGTTGTGGAGGGGGATTTTGGTGTATCCAACTGCTTCACATACACCTTCCATGAATCTTCTTATTCCTTCATACTGTACCCTCACTATCTGAAACAACCAGGCCTCAATTTTGCAGCCTTGTTGGGGTTTATTAGCATAAAATGACTTGTTGACTGGCTTTCCCAGCTATTGGCTTAGATTCAGCTTTCTTGAGCTGGATAAAACTTAATTATTTAGTTTCTTCATATGAATTCTCCAAGCTCTGCCTGGGGGCACTGTGGGAGGAGGGAAAGTTTAAACCAGGCTGTGTCTCTCCTGGAACTTGGTGGGGAAAGAAAGCTGAGGACCTCACCATTAAACATACAGACTTTCCCTTAATCATTCTGTCTTCAGGCCAGCATCTCTTCTGTACCATTTTCTGCCTGTAACTCCAAGTCTGGAATCTCTCTAGTCTAATTTTTTCCAGGAAATAACTCCCCCTGTTTCCTAGGAAGATAATGCAGGCATGATTTCCTGTCTGCTCCAAGTGGAGTTGAAAGGCTGGATATTCAGCAGCTCTCTTGTAGTCTGTTAAACCAGACCCACCTCTTTAACACCCAGCCTTGCCTGCCCCCTTCAATGCTCTCAGTGATTGCAGCTTCTCAGCCTTTGGGGATTTCTATGAGGAAAAACGGCTAAAAGCTAACAACCTGCTTTCTCCATATTTGTATGTTCTATAGTTATCAGCCCCCGATGATTCGTTTATTGTCTCTTTCTAACAGCATCCCATTCTCATTTATTGTGCTTCCGTGTTACAGATATCTGTCCGTTAGTTCATTGAATAAATTCACTGAATAGAAAGTTTTCACTTCTGTGTCTGTTATGATTGTTGTTTGAAGATGAATGATTCTCACAGGGGACAGGGGACACGCATGACTTTATTCTACCATGAAAAATCAAAGGTCACTGTTAGGATAATGATAATTACTGTCATTATTTTATAATGAAGTTTATAGGGCATGGTATTTGCTTAGGGAGTTTGGGTTCTTTTTATGGAAAGATGGCTTAAGTGCGTTGTCTCTGAAGGAATACTAGATATAGCAGCAGTGTACCTCACGAACACAAGCCACACTGAGGATGTGCATGGATTACTCGTGTTGGTTTAATAGTCCACCTGCTCTCTGCATTGAGTATTGGAGACCACGTTGCTAAGTTGCTGAAGGCTCTTGGTATTGATGGACTGAAGATGAGTTGGGGTTCTGCCTGCAGATAATTTGTATCAGCAGCGCATTTGCCAGCAGCCTTATATTCTCCAAAGCCACTTAAAAAAATTTAAGTGGTAAACACAAGAATTGATGATTTGTATTGAAAAATATAAATAATATGGTCCATTTGGGGAAGACTTCCCATTAAAAAAATCCAAACTGGGCTAGGCATTTTTGTCTAATATAAATCCATTATTAGAGAGTTACTTGTCCTATTGAAAAATGATACATCTTTATTTCAAAAAAATTTTAAAGGTTGTACTCCCATTTATTGTTATTGTAAAATATGGGCTGTGTTTCCCATGTTGTACAGTATATCCTTGTAGCTTATTTTATACCTAATAGTTTGTACCTCTTAATCCCCTACCCCCATGTTGCCCCTCCCTACTTGATGATACATTTTTATTTATTGAAAAAATTGTTTCAGCTTCTGGCTAAGGTACTGCGGGAGGCATTTAGATGAAAAAGACACCACAGACTTCAAGGAACTCACAGATGATACTATTCACCAGGACAGAAGATGTCTCTTATTTTTAGTGTAGAGGTGGATAAAATTGTAGTAAGGGCTTGAATGAAGCCTGCTGGATATCAGATTTGGCTGCTTGTTTTTTAAACACGCAAGGAGCCTTAAAAACCTGTGTGTATGTGCATATGTGCAAATGCACACACACTGATATCTCACGTCACCCGAGAGCAATTAGATCAGAACCTCTGGGTATGGCTATTGTGTTGTGGAATTTTAAAATGCTTCTCAGATAGTTCTAAGGTGTAGCTGGAGCTGAGATTCACTGAGCCAAGATTACAGGTAACTTTGGTGGAATACATAGATACATGTAGGTACAGATGAGAGGGGAGGTAGTTAGATTTTTTTGTATTGATGTCTCATTTTATGATTTCCAAGAAAGCCATATGAAAAAACCATTTACATGCTCTCTGTTCTCTCTGTCCTTCTATATGGATGGGAGAGACAGGTAATTGGTTCTCTGTCACTGAATCTCAGTCTCTTCACATAAAGAATAAAGTGCCCAGCTTTTGAGCAAAGACTGGGTCAATTAGAATTAGAGAATTTTTCTCTGTTTCAAAAGATAGAGTCTCCTCTTTCCTCCCTGCCCTCCCACTTTAATCAAACCACCGGTTGCCATTCCATCAATTTAATCACAGGCTTCCTTTAGAAAGGTTTGCTGCTGAGGAATTAGTTTGCAGGGTCACCGAACCCCTGTGAGCAGCCTCACCTCTGAACGCCACAGAGAGTGCTCATTCTGAATTCAAAGGCTTTCCTGCTTAGATCTCCGCTGTAAACCCTAGGATATAGTGAACCTATGAAAACATTGCTGGGAAATAAAGTTATGAGGGCTCGGCTGACCCCCGTGAATGTATTAAGCTCAGCTCTCATTTTTAATCATGTTTAAAGATGGGATCTCTTTTTCGTGCTTAGTAATAAAACCTGTCTTTCATTTTGAAAGGCAAACTAAGGCAAGAACAAAACAGTGTCATCAGTTCTTTTGGCATTTGTGTCTAAGGTGGACATATTTCAGAATCATGGATGTGAACCTGAACACTTTTTTATTAGTGTGTATTAATACTAAGAAAAATTTCTCCCTTCCATTGTCAAAGAGAAGAAAGTTGTCAGAGTGATTCCATCTCACTCAGAAGTAGCTTTTGTCTGCATATCATTCTTTTTTTTTTTTTTTTTTTACTATCATAAGCAGGTTTTAATATGTTTGTTACATTATAGCCCCTGAAGATCCAGGTAGCCGGCGTAAATGGATCTAGATTCCATTCTATTTCACAAATCAGTGAACAAAGTAGTCCTCCTGAAAAACTACTGCAAACTCTTCATTACCAATGACAATGAAGGGAACTGGAAGAACACAGATGGAGTTCTGAATTCCAAGTGGTTTTTCAGCAACAGAAATGGCAAGGGTGAAAAAAAAAAGTCAACTATGTTTGACTTGCAAATTTGCTATGAAATAAATATGGAATGCTTCAATGCCAGTTCTACCAGTCACTCTTCTCTGAAATAATATTGCAGATTTATTTATTTATTTATTTATTCACTCCTTCTTGAACATTCTCAAACTTTCTTTAAGTTATGAGTGGAGATGTTCCCCAGAGAAATAGGAAACAAACAAACAAAAAACAGAAAGGGACAGTGAACACTGCCAGCCCTTCAGTGATGTTGGAAACTATTTGAATTCAGGAGAGTGACAATATATATTCCTCCAACATACTTATTAGGCAGTTTCCCAGATTTTAAGTCAAATACTTGGCATTGGAAGAGTGAGCTACCATATAATAAAGTTTCTATTTCAAATTTTCTTTTTATATAAAAGGAGAGAAACTTAAAAACTTAAAAAAAATTATTTATGTTATCACAGAAAAGAAAATAATTTCTTTAAAAGTGACCACTAATGAAATTTTCTAATTTGAAAAAAGGTTTTGAAACATTTTGGTGTATTTTAATATTTCCATAGAGTTGGGGAGGACATCCTTCAAAGTACAGGCATGCTCATTTCAGATTCTCCCCTAGGAGGAAGAGTTCCTGCTTTGCTTTGCTATCTTGTTCTTTAAGACTTAAGAGAATAACACATCTTTCTTAGAATCTCAGTTGATCCAAATTCACAAACATTCAGTCTGTGGAATTTAGGACTGTGTTTTGTGCTTTGCTCAGCTTGGATTGTAGTGAGCTTTTCTAGGGTATTGACCTTTGTTTCATTCTCTTCCTGGCCTTAAAGGCATTCCTGTGGGTTCTTGGATCATTTTTAACTCCTGTTGGCCTGAGATGTATTATATAATTTTGGCAACTCCACATCAACTGCAGTGCTCTATGAGAACCTCATTTAGTTTTCGTATTCTTTCATTCAGTAATTTATCCACATTTACAATTTGAAGACAAGATACTCCCTGACCTCAGTGTGTATATACACTACCAGGCAAAAATTTAATAAATGATTTTAATGAAATCATTTTAAAGGAAATTCGTGAGGTGGTCATTAGCAAAGTAGCACAAGGATTCACAAAAAAACATTCTGACCAGGGAATTAGGACATAGTATTTCAACTAGACATTATTTTGGATTGGATTGTCTAATTAAAATTCTGAATTTACATGTGATAGGTAAGGTATTTCTGGAAATAGGTAGCTGTGAAGAACTTATTTATTGGTGGAGATCAGATGGTTCCCATATCTAAATTTCCTCCCATGAATTCATGACAGAGTAACACAAAGAGACTGGTACATGTAGAGCATCCCATTTTTTTTTTCATTTTGAGGTTTAATAATCACAAGTCTGTGCTCGTAATAATTGTCACTATGAAAAGTTGCCATTGTACCGCCAGGATTATTTTTGCATCTGATAGGCATTGAAAATAAACTTCATACAAAAATTACTTTGAAATTCCAGGCTGATTTAAAAACGAATACTCAGAATTAGTGCCAGAGACACCAAAAGCTTGTTTCCATTCTAATGTCCTATAATTATTATTTTTAAAAAATTTAGTATAAATAAGCAAAATAGATTTAATATCTGACCAAAATGTCACCCATTCATTATCCATTATTGAGCAAGATGTATTATAGATTATAGGAAATTTTTATAAGTGGTGTCACCCTTTTAGTGAAATATTTTAGTAAATAAAATATTGTATTCTTTTTATTAAAAATGAATCCACTTATATTCGGGAAAAGGCAAAATGTAGGGAAAGAAAGCAAATCAGTGGCTGTCAAGGATGAAGAGTTGGGAGAGGCTCTGAATACAAAGGGGAGTGTGTGGAATTCTTTGGGGTGTTGGAAATGCTCTCTCTCCTGTCTGTAGTGGTGGTTATAAAAAATCTACGCATGCATGAAAACTCATGGAACTATATGCCAAAAAAGGATGAATTTCACTATTTGTAAATTTAAGAAAATAATAAAATAAGTCTATTTTAAAATGATATAGGATTAAACGCTCATATTTGCAGTATACTGTAACTTGTCTGAAACACTGAGAAACGCTTTTTATATTTTTACAATTGATTAAAAAATGAATCAATGTTTCTTTAGTCAGACTATAATAAAGTACTAGAGTTAGGTCAAAGAGAATAAGAAAAGATATCAGAGGAGAGAAAAACACAGAAGTGGAGTCATAAAACACAGGGATTATTTGGAAGACAGGTCTGTGCTGCTAATGTTAAGTACAGCAAGGTTCTTCTCAGCTCCCGTGCACCCGTGTAAAGGTATCACATCTGGCTTTAAGCGGTACCACACTGACAGAGACCCAGAAGCCATGAATAAACTGTGCTTTTATTATACACATGTCTTTTAGGAAAGTAGCCTAATATTTCTTCATGGAATTAAATTTTACAGAGCATTCACTATTTAAATGTATTTATCTCTTAGATGAAAACCAGAAGTCTCAGTGATTGAGGTCCCTTTTGTTTCTCCTTTCTCAACACTCTTCCCAGGAAAGAATATTTACTTAAAAAGTGCTTTGGGCATTAAAGCAATTGGTCAGACCTTCAGATTTCTTCTCTCCCAGCTGAATTTAAAGCCTCTGTGACAAGTTGTTATAGCAAGGATAGCTATAGTAAAGTAAGGAGCTGTAGAGAAACAAGAGGACTGGATATTGTAAGATCTACATTCTGTACCCACTTCTGTCATTTATGGGATGACTTCGGATGACAGTCATTGTGATGATGATCATGATGCTGATCATTTTCTGTCCCAAATCTAAGAAGGCTGGGTTTGAACATGGGGAACCTGAAAATCATGGGCTTTGCTCAGTTCAATGCATAAGGATAGTTAAGCATCAAAAGAGACATGAGTTCTGAAAATGGATAGGATGATGGTTACCCAACATGGTGAATGTACTGAATGCCACTGAGTTATCCACTTAAAAATGGTTGAAGTGGTAAACGTTATGTATATTTTATTGCAATAAAATAAAAAAGACGTGACAGAAATTAACACAACGTTGTAAATCAACTATACTTCAGTTAAAAAAAAAAAAAAGACACGAGCCTCAGTCTTCACAAGTACCTTGTGTGGAAGGTGTTTTTATAACTCACATACCCTTATAATCCTTACAGATGTTCTTAATATTAACCCTTACAGAAACAGAAATGTGGATACAGAGATGATAATTACCTTGTCCAATAGATTTGCTTCATTTCTTTTAGCTTATGATTGCCTGTTTTATTCAGTAGGAGGGGATGCCTTCAAAAGTGGAAGAAACATTATTCTTCTTATTTGTACAACCTTCTGAGATTGGTTTTTAAAATGCAGCATTATGCTTTCAGGAGAGAAGGATTTAGGCTCTTTAGGAGTAAGTCATCATTGTTCCTCAAATGAATAATTTACCAAAAAAAAAATTCCAAGCAAGTAAATGAATCTGAGAATTAATTTTACAAATATACTCATTAAAAGCTCATCAGAACAGAAAAATGGAAAACTCTACAGCACTTCATATTG
Source organism: Camelus ferus (assembly GCF_009834535.1). Classification (NCBI taxonomy): domain Eukaryota; kingdom Metazoa; phylum Chordata; class Mammalia; order Artiodactyla; family Camelidae; genus Camelus; species Camelus ferus. The sequence continues at coordinate 7,148,405 of NC_045721.1, read as the reverse complement.
TCTATTATGGGCAGTACATGGTGAAAATTTGATTTCACAGTATATATAAGATATTGAGTCATTAGACAGGTTGTATTTTTAAAAAAGCCTTTAAATTGCCTTGTTGATATAGATGATATAGATATGGACACTATATGGTTGTGCAATGAAATAGTTTTTAGGTGCACATTAAGTCTTTGGAGCTGAACATTTTAGCACCATGGACACCTACACCGACTTCCCTAGGTGTCTGCACAATCTCGGTTCATGACTGTTGCCCTTACATTCTCGAAGGTGTGCTGTATGAGCAATAATTGAGTGCCATCCTAACATATGTCATCCCTGATTTTTGTGTATATCTTCTTGTATTCAAAATAATTCACTATGAAAAATGAGAGATAATAATGATCAGCTAAGAAAAAAACAGTTCACAATCAGTTATCCATCAGTATAAAATTTAAATGTGCAATATAGATGTGGTTCTTAGGAACAAAATTATAGACTGTATTAGAACTGGCTCTTGTGTAGTTCCCAAGGCTGATGTTATGATGACCGTGACTAGATGAACTTTGACAGAGGGTATTGTGTTGTGGGGTGGGTAAGGAGTTCTTTGTGCCTGCTCACCTCTGTGTTTTTGGTAAGGAAGAAGAAAGCTTATTTATCTCATCTCCCAAAGCAGTTGCCAAGCTAGTTTGGATATATACTTGATTAAGAATTTTATGGACACTTAAGAACCCTCAAAACAATCAAGTATGATCACATTTTCATATAAAAGAGCTTCAGACACCAGTCTCTTCTCCAAATATGTTTACTTGTAACTTTATTTGTAGCCTTATTTCCCAGTATAAATTTACCTTGAATTGGTCTGGAGCCAGAACTCCTGACAGGTAGAGTCGGGCAACTAATGAAGTTAGTGCTTCAGCTGCACTTGCTTCTCAGGACATAACCCCGTTAAGTTATGCTGGATGGAGGGAGAGTCTTCAACATAAAAGGATTTTGAAAGGAAATGCAATTAAGTAGGTGGATAGAAGCTCACTATATTGTAAGAGTTCTCAATGTTGGAAATTTCCATTGTTTATACAGTTTTGTCCTAGAACTTTCTAAGTAATCAATCCTTGAGAACCTTTCTTATTGTTAATATTGTTAGTCAGAATAATATCCCTTGAGCTTGACCTCTCTTCAGTCAACATCTGCTTAATGAATCAGACAGGACGATAGACCAAGTAGTTTTATAATAGACCATTATATATTTTAAATATTCTCACTAGCATTCATATAAATTTTTAAAGGTCAAGAGGTCTCACATGTATAACATCTAAAACGTTATGTGGTATATATCAGTAATTTAATCTTTCAAGAATGGTAGTATAAATATGAAAGGATCCCACCAGTAAAGAGCATATTCAAGAAAGTATTTTTCTTTTGATAATTCAGAAGCGGCTTATCTACTTATTCTACTTCAGGTTCTTTCTAGTATTTAAGGTCATATACGTCAATTCTCTGAGGTGAGGTAAAGGAATATGTCCCTCGTCAAGCCATTGGTAATCTCTCATACTTACATGGTGTCTTAATTTTTCCAGAGATCTTTTATGCACATTAATTCATTTGATTGCTGATTTAATAATCTGTTAGATATTGATGTCTTCACTTTGCATATGAGAATGTTGAGTCCTAAAATCACAGTGCAAATCACATAGCTATGAAATGAGAGGGCTGAGGCTCAAAATCCAGTCTTCTTCTTTCAAGTCCAATGTTCTTTACAGAGAAGCATTGTTGTGGGTTAGCTGTAACATGTTTAGAAAACTCAAGGTATGTTTATATTTGATTTTAACCAGAGGTCTGACGTTTTCTCTGTGCTCATAGAGGAGATTAGAATAACCACTGCATATTTATTTGTAAGTGAAAATTTTAACTATGCGTAGTTCATATAAATTGATTGCTAGGATACATTGATGTCAGTGTATTTTCGTCACATCAAACAGAGGAGTAGCCATGCTAAAATTAGAAACTAATCATTGACCATCTGATTTATCCATTCAGGTGAATGTCTCTGTTATTTATGGCTGCAGGACACAGAAGGAGCACTGTTGTATGCAGGCACCATAGAACGAGCAGCCAGCAAAGTCTCATGCTCTCTTGTTCATGACTGGCATCCTAAACTCTTCACCTTGACCTCCTGCAAATTAAAACTTTCTGAGCTGTTTTCTTTTCCTGGATTGACTCTTGCCTGCTCTGTCCTCCTGATGGTTGGTTCTGTTCTATGGTTTAGAATTCTGGCTTTGTTTCTCAACTTTCACTCTCTCTTAACTCTTTGATGACATTGCTTCTAGATGCTGTAGATAAAAGTTCTTGCTGTCTGATACAGCATTTTTTTCAAGCGTCACCCCAGGCCCAAGAAAGGCACCAGAAAAATGGAGAATGGCAAACTCGGTTGCCTTATGAAAATAAGAAATATTGGTCACACTGACCTGTTTTAATTCTCGCTTAAAAGTGAGAGCGGATTTCCGACACCTAATTCAGCTCATATTAAATACAGTGCTCACCTCTGGCCCTTTGACAGAGCAGTACCTATCCAGCTGTCACATTCCATTTTAGAACCGACTGTCGTTGCAGCAGTAGATGGATCCACACTTTCTGTGTATATATCACAGTAAGATTGAGATGAAAATGATCTGTGTAAATGTAAGTTATTAGCAACCATTTACAGGATTAAGGACTTCCCCAATATACACTGATGCCAGATCCATTAATAGATCTGAAGAAGCCATTATAGTTTCTGGTGTCAGTGATCTGATGAGAGAACATAATAGGGACATCGTCTCTGTGACCCAGCAAAATATCGCTTACACCTTTGATGAGATGGAATAAAAGCCATTAAACTTATGGGATATCTTAAGGTACAAAGAATGGTGGGAGATTGTTAGGTGACTTTGTGAATCAAGACTTTCCCTATTTCCGAGGACAGTAATCAAAGGCTAAAATGGAAAATATATTCACTTATTTATGAAGCCTTTCCAAAATATCTGGGAAGCTGAATAATTAAAATAAAATAATCATAAGCAATAGTATGGTAGAAACCAACCACAGCATTAATAACCATACAAACAGACTTTCTTCAAATCCCTGAGCTAACTATCTAGCCCTAATTTATTTTTGTTTTGAATCATGCTACAAAAAAATAATCCTTTACTCCTCCAATTTTCAGTATCAGAAAGATTAGATATACAAACAGCCATTTTGCATAAAGTAAGTTTCAAGTTTATTTGTATATGCATTAAGTGTATGTTTATCCATCCATTGAACAGAATTATGAAGGCAGGACTGAAAGGGACAATTCCTTATTTCCCTGCCTCAATTATGTTTGTTTTCTTTTTTCCTCCCGCCAGCTTTCTTTTTACTGCTATGAATGTTTTGCTGATTTCAGTTTGGGGAATCATTTTCGCATTCCTCTTGATCTGTTTGAGTTGTATCTCAGTAGACACCAGAGGAGAGTCAGAATCAATATACTTAAGCCATCAGCACTGATAGGGAAATTAGGTCTTAGTATGAGTGAGAAACAATTCAGAAGAAAATAAAGAAAAATAAGAAATTTAGGGGGAAAATCCCTCCCATAGCTTCCTGTTTCCTACCATTTATTTTTATTTCAGCAGGAGTGAGACACACAGCATGAAATACCGTGTCTTAGAAAATATGCTTTCTAAATGGGTCAGGTTCAGATTTATTCTAAATAATAGGGAGGGTTGAAAATTTACTATCTGTCAAATGGCAAATGGCCCCGTCATGGGGTGTTACTGTCATCATCATGATATTTGTGCTCCAGGTCTATCAAAACTTTATATTTTTGTATATTTTGTAGATGATTATAAACATTTCATTGTTTACAAACTCTTTAGAATCTTGTAACATCTGTGTGATGAGGACAAAGGTTATTGTCTAAAGTATTTGTATATAAAGATATTATGTAACTTGTCCATGGTAGCCGAGTTTGTAAATAAGTGGCAAAAAAGATATTTGAAAACTAGTTTTTTTCTTTTCTAGAGCCCAAAGTTCACACTACTACTCTCTTCCACTGTCACCAAAGACAGAGAATGGTTAAGAGTTGGTTAAAGAGCCAGATGTTATCTGAAAATACTGCGTCTCATATTAGGGCATCCAATGTACCATTCTGGCCTTCACCTAAGATTACTGAGTGTTGCAGAAGCTAACACTTTGATCATTAAGAATATTCTGAAAATAAAAAGTTCTGATTATTTTATGAAGAAGGCACAAGTTACAGGGGGCTAGGAGGTTATGAATGACTGAAGGGTAAAGCCCATGATAGCCTACTGAAAAAAGTTTGAATGTTCATTACATGATCGTATTTTAGTATTTCCATACCCTCATGAATTATGTCCATCCATGTAGCCTCCATGGCTACTAGGAAAGGGGAAAATGGCTCTGTTTCCAGGGTCTTTTTTTTTTTTTTAATTGTGGATTGCTCTATTCCTTTTGTTTGTTTGCTTTTCCTCTTGTGGCTTGATGATTTCCTTTTGTATAATGCTTGAGTTCTTTTCGTTTTAGTCTTTGTGACTCTATTGTATGTCTCTGATTTGTGGTTTTACTGTTTTCCAGGTATGTTAACCCATGACTGTATCTACTTGCTTTAGACTGGCAGTTGTATAGGCTCCAACACATTCTGTCAAAACAAAAACAAAAACAAAAACAAACTACATTTTCCTACTCCCTTCCCTCACATTTTATGATTTTGTTGTCCTCTTTTATATCTTCATGTTTATTCTTTTGCTGTTCATTGTAGTTATCATCACATTTCCAACTGTGATTTTCTCTTTTCTATAGATTCTTTTCTATTTGAAGAAGGTCTTTCAATATTTATTTTAGGAGAGGTTTAGCATAGCTATATTATTTTAGTCTCTGCTTGTCTGAGAAATTCTTTATCTCTCCTATTCTAAATGATAATCTTGCTGGGTGGAGTATCCTAGGCTGTAAGTTTTTCTATTTCAGGACTTTGAATGTATTTTGCCACTTCCTTCTGGCCAGCAATGTTTCTGTAGAGAAATCAGCTGATAGCCTTATGGGGGTTCCCTTGTAACTAAGAAAAACTTTGTTTTTCTCTTGCTGCTCTTAGAATCTTCTCTTTATCTTCAACTTTGGCCATTTTAATTATAATCTGTCTTGGTGTAGGTCTGTTTAGGTTCGTCTTGTTTGGGATCCTCTGTGCCTCCATGGGAGCTCTGGAGTCATCCCAGACTGCAGCACTACTGCTGCATGCACATGCTCACTGCTAATGCCACACCTGCCCCAGTTGCACACCAGTAATCTGCTTGGATGTCCTGCAGGCACTGGGCTTACAAAAGCACAGGCAGTGTCAACCTGCCAGTCAATGTGAGCCTGGAAATGGGCTCACATTTTAGCCCTGCCTCCACTCGGGGGCAGCCTGCCAGCACTTGAGCACTCCCAGAGCTCTTAGAGGGGGAGCTGCGCCGGCTGTGAGCACCCTGAGAAGGGGTCTGCTATGCCAGGGGTCCCACCCCTCCCTTCACTGCATTAACAATGGGGCTTTTTTGCACATACTCCCAGTTGCGATCTGTACCACACTCCAGCCTCTTCAGGCTGTCTCCATGTAGCCAACCCCAGTCCTCTTCCTGTTTCTGTCCTCTGAAGCCCAAGTTTCAGTACTCAGCCGCTTCTCACACCAGCAGGCACGCGCCTTGGGCTGGGGAGTGCAACAAGGTGGCGTGGATCCTCTGTGCCAGTCTCTCTTTGTTCTGCCTACCAAAACCTGGCTTCTGTGCTCTCCTCTGAGTCTCTGAAGCTCCTTTCTGTCCCAGCTGATCTCCCCACTGGTGAAGGGACTTCCCAGGGTGAGGGAACCTTTCCTCTTTGACAGCTTCCTCCCAGGGTGCAGGTCCAGTCCCGATTCTCTTTTTTTTCCCTCCTGTCCTACCCAGTTATGTGGTGATCCTTCTTGTAGTTTTGATTGTATGAGATCTTCTGCCAGAGTTCAGTAGGTATTCTGTGAGAACTGGTCCACATGTAGATGTATTTTTGATGTATTTGTAAGGGGAGATGAGCTCCACATCCATCAATTCTGCCATCTTGATCCTGAAGAGGAGTGAGGTTTTTAAAAAATATCCTCTGTGTCCTTGACCTGGATGTTCCCCGCACCTTCTTATCACCGAAGCAGCAATATTTCATGGAAAACACATGAGATCAAGATAAAACAGAACCAACCGGAATGTAACTTTTTATTCTCAGTGGTTGTAGGAAAATGGGTAAGTCATAATCTTCCCCAGCCTCAGTCATTTCTAGTAATAAGTACATATTAGGAAATAACTTGTTTAACTAATGGGTAATATATGTAAAAACACTTTTAAATAGTAAAATGCTGTACATAATATGAAGTTACAGTTAAATTAAGGGACATGAGAAAGCATCAGCACATATACTTTGCTAGTTCTTAATACTGCCTGAAAGTCCTCTTCTTTGACCCTTTCTCTGTGTTTAAGATACTGACTTCAGAGGGCCCCTCCTGAAATGTGTGAGGAATTAGTTTATGTAACTGGCTTTGTTCACTGAACATTGAACCTAGGTAATGAAAAGTGGAAAAGTAAGCTTTTTTAGAGGAAGGGGTTGGGAAGTCCTGAAGCATTTGTGCACCACTGGCCTGAGCAGGCCTAGAGTGGTCAAGTGGCCCAAAAAGTAAGGAAGACATCAAGCAAAATGGGCCCTGGAAGGAGAAGGGAGGATCTGGAAGCAATAGTTGTTCTGTGTACTTTGGTTTAGAATCCACTTTAGAGACATTTTTTATAGGACCCATTAATCTTTGCAAGACCTCACACATAAGAGACAATGATGGTACAAAAGAGGATATGTCAGGCAGTATTTGAGATAATCTAATTTTAGTTTGAAAATAAATATACCACATTTTCTCCTAATTCTGGTTAAAGAATGTATAATGACTTGCTCTTCAGCATAGAACTTGTTCGTGTTAGATTTGGGACTAGATCCCAAGACCTCTGGCTCTTGACCCTTTCCACACCCTCAGGACCCCTTTACTTTTCTGGTTATGGACACTCTAAGTGAGGACATAGCCTGCCTGCAGTCGCAGCACAAACCAGAGGCAAGATTAAATCTCTGCCCAGACTTCTGAACACATGCTCATCCTCTCAGGTGTTTCCAAACATCTTTAAGCACGCTCAAGTCAAGTTTTGGACAGAAATACTGATGCCTGTTTCTGTCTACAGACAGTGATCTATCCTTATAGTATATATCATTATTTCCATAATCCTGTGCTGGCAGTGTTACTACCCAAGAGATTGAAAAGACTGATGTATAACCTGGAGCTCTTTCCATTTCAAGAATAAATACATGTTGTAAAACTGTCTTTTGGTTTTAGTCATTGTCAGGTCTGTGATTCCTGAGATTGCATAGGCACACCAACAAGCACCCTTAGTAGGTCTTGTATTTAGAATTCTGTGAAATGAGTAATTGTGTGTGTTAATGAGAAACCTGATACATGGAGTGGGTACCAATCTTTCAAATACACCTTCTCCATGTCTAAAAGGAAGGCTATCCAGGAATGACTCCCAATCTGTTATAGCTCAATTTATAAACATGGGATGATGAGATTCTGAAAGTCCAACTTCTCATTTTTACAAATGAGCAAACAGAGATACCAGTGTTAAAGAGCACACAAATAGTTCATAGCAAGGCTCTAATGCAGCCTGTGCCCGGGGACAGTCCAGCGGTCGGGGCTTCTATGAGCATTTGTGCTGTTCCAGTGGAAAAACAGCTAAAGTCAGGAAAATATCTTGAAAACCTGAGTTTTTCATAGTTCACAAAGAAAATGAAACCATGGAATATTTCATGATAGGCTGTCAAGACATGTCTTTTATTGGGTCTGACACTCACAATCAGACGTATAAATACAAATATGTACATGTACACACTCACTCAGAAACATTTTCTGGATAAAAATTGGGTGAAATTCCCCAGGTTGCTGCTGTGTCGGCCACTGGTATCATCAAATATTTTTAATCTCTTTTCTGAGCACAACTCAGATATTCAACAGCTGGGAATAAATAAGCAATATAAATCTCTATTTCTTGAAAACAGAAATAAAGTCTACACTTTTCAGATAACTTAATAACCTCTAGCATCAGTAATAAATATCCAGCTTTCTGTATAAATTACATTGGGTCTTGGAATATTGTACTCAGCCTTGAGTTATTTGTTTCATATATCGTATGTCTCAGTATACAAATTAAAAAGAAATGCTTTGGAATGTGATTAAATCACGATTGAAGGGAGGTGTGTGCTGACAATATAACTCTGAGAAGTGTTCCTCTCTATGGGTTCCCTGGTTCTTTGTTGGAGCTGCATTTAATTAAATAACTGCTCTAGAAATTTGGAATAAGGCATTCATTTTCATTGTCAAGGGAAACTACCTCGTGACTCTCATGTTGAAATAGTCTAATCTTTCCCTGGACAGTGAGGGCTTAGCATTCAATGGTCACTAGCTTTCACGAGCTATTCCAGCCTTAGTAGAGAGCCAGGATCAGAGCCAAACATGGCACAGTAAGTTTTATAGTTCAGATTGAGCTGTGGTGCTTTGTTTATGTTCAACTAGTGACCAGGGCTGTTGCATGGACAGTCTGATCTTTGCACCTCTCATTAAGGCTTGATACTGACCAGTATAATCATGCTGATCCAGGACTGATCTTAACCAAGGTCCAGTCTTCCATGGCTCTCTGTTAGCACTGAGCAACATGTCATTACAGAGATAAAGGTGGTGAGTGGGCCTCCTTCTCAGAAAGGCTTTGACAAATTGAAATGGATCTCGATTATGAAGTCAGTAAGTTTAGGTACTGACTAAACGGGACCTCTGCGTTCCAGGAGAAACTGGTGAAGACCATCTGGGCAGCTCAATGATTGTCAGTTCAACACTTCATTTTTAATCAGGATGCATTCTGCAAGAATCTCATCTCTGACCTGCAGAACAATGAATTTGTATCTGCCTGTACATAGCCCAATACATGAAAGAAAAACACCCACAGAATAAGATGCATAGCTCCCTATCTCTGCAAATCACTGTCTCCTGGAATTGCAGATATCATTATGCAAAAGTCTCGTTATGAATTTTGCTTGGATTACTGAGTTCTTGACCTTTTTCTCTTTTTTTTTACAAAAAATTAAGTTCAACATACTAATATTTTAGACAATAAATGAAATGTGAGAGAAAACGAAATCTCAGACATATATATGTATATTCATATACATTGAATTGAATATAACAAGTTTGCCTTGTGTTTTTTTTCTGTAGATTTTCTTTAGGATTCATAGTAATTCAGAAGGCTGTAAGTCAAGATGTTAGAACTTTTAGTTTTGTAGATGGATGGCAAAATAGATAGGCAGACTTTGCATGATGCACTGAACATGTTCGTCTTACAGTTTTGGAACATGACATTGACAGTGTGCAGCTTAAGTCTGGTAATCAGCACTGACTTCACGTGTCAGGTGCACTGAAGGAGCAGCCAGGGCAGAAGCTCATTTGCATGAGGCCCTAAAAACCTCTTGGACAAACTCACCTGGGGGAAGCAAGATTAGGGATAGACATAGTCTTAAAGAGGAATCAAATGACGTTTTCCTAATCTTTGTATTACTTTGGGGCACAAGTGTACTTTTCCTAGACCCTCGCACATAGTATCACAAAAAGGTATATCGTGGTTCACCTTTCAGCTTTGATACCTTACGGCTTTAAGGGACAAGGTGGAGTGTCCAGTGCCAGATGCCCTAACAGTAGTCATTCCACTGTATCACATTTCCTTCGCTAGGAGAGGAATATTGGCTTAACAGAAACAGATTAGGAACAGAAAAGACCCAAGTTGAGTTCTAGTTTGGCCTCCAGTTTCCCAAGCTATTAACCATTTGGAGCTTAGATTATATGTTTCTGTTAGCTCATATTACCAGTGAAAAAACTATGGTTCATTTTACTTATTTTTTCCTAAGGTTTTCATATCCCTCCCTAGTGACTCTGATTTAAGATGGTTAACCTGTATGCAACAGACTGATGGGTAATATCACTACAACAGCTTATAATTATCTTTTAAGATTGTTTTTTGATTCTTACAGATACGGCAAAAATCTTATATTATGCTGTGATTTGACAAATATTATACATTATTAGTGGTTAATAGTGTAGTCTTTGGGACCAGATAGTTTTGGATTGTAATTATGCTTTTAAATTTATTAGCTGTATGATCTTAGGCAGGTTAATAATCCCTCTATGTCTCACTTTCATTAGCTGTAAAATGTTTATAAAAATAGTTTCATCTATAGAGTTGCTTATAGGGTTGAATGATTAATACTTGTAAAGCAATTAAAGTGATACTTGACATACAGAAATAGCTCAATAAACATTAACTCAATACCGTTATATTTTTACAAAAATAGAAAATATGAAAATAGAATTCTGAACATTATGCCAGCCTAGAAAATTTCATTGATTCCGTGTAGGTTCTGAATGGATCCTTATGTGATCCTTCTTTTTACGGACACAGAACCAAGTTCAGTTCCTTAACTATAGTATAAACTCAGTAAATATCAATGTAAATATTTGTCCCTTTTGCAATCTGTTAGTATGATTGTAAGACTCAGCACTTGAAGGAAAAGGGTGAGAATTGCCACTAGAGAAAAAAAATGGCAGTGACATGAGTAGCTATTTTGTTTTGTTTTGCTTTCTTGGTTTGAGCAGTGTTAAATATTTCTTGTAATCCCCAAGACCCACTGAACATGAAGATGTTTCATCCCAGGCTGCCAAATAGTGGGACAGATAAAGTAAACACTGTAGAAGTTTTCATATCTTTATCAGTTCTGAAACATTATACACATGAACTATAAATTCAAGGTTGATTAATTCAATATGAAGCTCAAATTGAGGAAAAATTTATATTACTCAATTGAACTATTTATTTTGAGATCATTATACATTCATATGCAGCTCTAAGAAACAATATAGAGAAACATCGTGTATCCTTTAAGAAGTTTCCCCAGTGCTAACAAAACTGTGGTATAACATAAGCAGCATATTGATACTGATATTGCCAAGATTCAGAATGTTTCTGTCACCACAGGTGTCCCTCCTGTTGCTTTTTAAAGCCACACTCCCTCTCCCCCCCAACCTTAGCCATCTTTATAACCCATGACAGCCATTTCTATATCTGTTCTCCATTTTTACACTTACGTTCTTTGGGGAATGTTAAATAATGGACTCATACAATATGTAAAGTTTCGAGACTGTTGTTAACTTAGCCCAATTCTCTGGAGTTTCATCCAGGTGACGTGGATCAATAGTTAGTTCCTTTTTGTTGAGTGTATTACAGTCTGTTTAACCATCCCTCCTTTAAGGAATATCTGGATTGTTTCCAGTTTAGGGGGATTACAACTACTGTGAACATTCGCATACAGATTTTTGTGTGAACATTGTTTTTTATTTGGGAAAAATACCCAGGGGTACAAATACTCCAGGGTGCAATTGCTGGATCGTTTTATAGTTGTATATTTAGTTTTTTAAGAAACCTTCAAACTGTCTCCACTGTATTACATTCCCATTAGCAATGTATGAGGGATCCAGTTTTTCAAATTATCAGCATATTTTGTTTTAGCTATTTTGGTATGTGTGTAGTGGATATCTCATTATGGTTTTAATTTGCATTTCCCTCATGGATAATGATGAATATCTTTTCAAGTGCTTGTTTGACATGAGTATCTGTGTATCTTCTTTAGAGACGTGTCTGTTTGTATCTTTCCAACACAGTCTAATTGGAACGTTTGTTTTTAATGTTCAGTTTTGACAGCTCTTTATATATTGTAGATGCTGGTCTTTGTTGGATATAGTTTTCAAATTTTTTTTCCAGAGTGTACCTTGTCTTTTCATTCTTTTAACAAGATCTTTTGCAGAGCAAAATTTCTAATTTGCATGAGGTCAAACATACTGGTTTTTCTTTTTATGAATCATGCTTTTGCTGCCAAGTCTAAGAACTCTTTGCTTGTCATGGATTCCAAAGATTTTCTCCAATGTTGTTTCCCTGAAAGTTTTATAGTATAACATTTTACATTTGAATTCATCATCCATTTTGAGTTAATCTTTGTATAAGATATAAGTCTTAGACTGAGTATATTTTCCCTGTGAATGTTTAGTTGCTCCACCACCATTTTTTGAAAAGGTTGTCTTTTCTCCATTGAATTTCTTTGCATCCTTGTTGAAATCAGTAGCGTATATTTGTGTGGGTTCATTTCTATGTTCTCCTTTCTGTTCCATTAGTCTCTATATATGTATGTCTTGACCAATAACACAATTTTGATGACTGCAGCTATGTAGTAAGAGACCCCAGAGATCGTGGGGAGGTGTGGCCTTGTTGCTACTGGGTTATAGGGATGTCCTGTCTCTACTAGGTCTCCTCTGATAACACCTGAGCAAAGAGGTGAGGGTCATCTTGTCACTGCCACATGAGGGTGGATGTCTAGGCTCCCCATGTGGTCTCTGCTGACACTGCAGTGGTGGGGCCCTTGTTGTCATCTAGTGGGGACCAACGTCCCTTCTTCCCTCTTTGGCCTTGCTGATGTCATCCTGGGGGTGGGGAGTGGAATGTGTGATTACAGTTTGGTGTGGGTGGCCTTTCCTGGTACGGGTGGGAGGAGGGCACGGCTTTGTTTTCCAGGGTATTGGGAGAGCAGGGCAGTTATTGTGCCCACTTCTTGTCCTGTGCACTGCCCATTTCCTGGTCTTCTGGCTGGGGAGATTAGCCTTGGCTTTGTCTTTTTTGGTCTGTGCCTGTAGGTGTTTCCAGCCACTGGCTTCTTTAGCTTCAAGCTGGGATATATTGAGGCAAAAGGAAAACCCAGGAGTTCACCACTGTGTTACTCACTCATCAGGTCCCAAGTCCCCTAGCCAGTCTTCATCCTGCTCTTTACTTTTCAGAATCTTCTCTGTTTGTTGTACTTATAATCCAGGATTTTAGTTGTACTTAGTGGGAGGAATAAGGGAAAGTTCATCTACTCCATCATCCTGGACGTGGATGTTCTGTATGTTTTTAAGGGTTGTAACCACTTTAATTACTGATACAAGCAATTGAGAAATGTAAAACTCAATTTTAGCACCATGACTTGGCTATTGAAATTCTCATTATCCGCTATATTAAAAAAAAATCTGATCTATGTGTGTTGGAATAAGAGAGTGTTGCTTCTTGCTGAAAAAAAACAGGTAGGTTGATTACTGCATTGCATTAAAAATTATTGCATACGAAATTACTGAACTCCTAGTCGCCATCCTGTGAGACCACAATTTGTCAACAAAAGTAAACATAAAGGGTGTTTGGTTTGAAAGTATATATTAGAAACTAGAGATGGATTTAGAGTCATAACTGATAGTAACACTTCTGTGGAGGAGTATGATCTGTTTATGTAAACAGAATTAGGCACTAGAGGACCTGGGAAACTAGCTGATGGTGAAAAATGAAAACAGAACTAATTCAAGAATGTGAAGAACTGGACTTGAGTTCCAGCATGGCCTCTCATTAACTGTGGAATCTTGCTCAAGTCAGCTAACCTTCCCGTTAGGGCTGTTTAGAGTTAAATGAGCTTATTCACTATTCAAGTGAAAACTGACATTTGATGATGATGATGATGATGATGCAGCATCTCAATACATATCCCAATCTATATAATAATTACTATTTTGGAGATTTGCATTTGTTCAGTTTTGAAATGCTACAAGTCATAGGTTTGCAGATTAAAACAGAACATTTAAGGTTATCTGGGTAGTTTCTATACAACATTGGTTCTCAACTTTGGCTGCACATTAGAATTACCTGGGGAGCTTTTTAAAAGCTTCAGTGCCTTGGCCCATCTCCCAGATATTTTGATTGAACTGATCTGGGGTGAGGCCTGATCATTAGTACTTTTAAAAAGCTCCCCAGGTGGCTTTAATGTGTACAGGGTTGAGACTCACCAATCTAGATAAAACGTCTCCAGTCCTGACTCAGGATGTCACTCAGCCTGAGTAATTCAAAATTACCGTTGGTCTTGTAATTTTCAAAACAGGGTTGGAGAAGAGGGCCAGTTTGTCTTCTCACTTTTCCACCCCTCTCCCTGTCTCCCAAGATGAGACCTTGGGGGAACGTTTTGAAAATGTTGCCTAGTGATTCTGATACCTGTGTGGTACTTGCACATACTCCACCCCACCTCCATTTTTCTTATGTCCTTTTGCCCTTCCATTTAGGAGCTGACCTGGTGCAACTGTACCTTCAAAGCTTAAATACTCCCTGCAACATTAATACCAGCTTCTGCTTGAACACATTTTATGACAGGAAACTCACTAACTCCTTGGCATCTAATTTTGTCTTTGGAGAATCTTCAATAGGGTAAGAGGTAAAGTTGACAAGGAGACAGATTTCAGCTCAATACAAAGAGGATAGTGTGTGGTAATTAAACAAGAGATCCCAACTTTAAGTTATAATGTCTCTTGAAAATAGCTAAATTTTTTTTCATACTTACTATATTTGATTTACTAAGCCTTTTACCTCAAAACAAGCCTGTGGAGAGATGATGATCATCTCCTCTCGTTAAATAAAAAGGCTATTTCCCTAATTTAGATGTGAGGAAGATGAGGCACGTGGAAGGTAAGTAAACTGACAGAGTCAGCCAGTAAATGGTCCAGCGGAACTCAAGCCATATCAGGCACCCCCACAGCCGCATTCTGACATAAGATTTCCATGCATGGCCAGGTTCATTGGTTTTGGTTTTGGTTTTGGTTTTGGTTTTGGTTTTGGTTTTGGTTTTGGTTTTGGTTTTGGTTTTAATATGAAGTAGTACTCTTTCAGTGATATGCCCAAAATAGGTTTTCAAGACCAGATCACGTCTATGAAGACAGGTTTGGTGGAGATGAAGCGATGCTGCTGTAGCCAACTTTCAGGAAGCGATTGGCGATAGGATCTGCGGAATCAACTCAGAGTCATGGGAGTCATGTTAGAGGAGACAGCGTGGGTGAGGGCAAGGTGACTAACTCTGCTGGCTCTCCCCTGGCTGCTGTTTCCAGCCAAGTGTGAACTCGGGTCACTCCTTGCATTTAAAGGCAAACCCTGTCACTCCCAAAAGGAGCTCCCTGTCCCGGCCGGTTCACTAATTCACTGCTGACTGGGCTTGTCTGGTAAGGGAACACATTAAATATTTAAACTTTGTCCTTCCTCAGATGCACAGCAGCAAAGATCATTTTCCACGGAATTTAGCATTAAACTCAGGCAATTTGTACAGCTGTGCATATAAATGGCTTTTCTCATAATCTCTGGAGGCCAGGGTCAATGTTCCTCGTACATTTTAATACTGTAGATGACATAGCGACATCCTTCCAATTTATGTTTCCTCATAATTGAAAGGGGCTTAATAAAAGTGAGGAAAAGGCAGTATGTACACAGCAACATCGATTTCTGCTGACAGTTGAGCAGAAGTTAATTGTAATTTTAATGTAATTTGTTCCATGGGTGATGTTGAGCCCTGGAACATAACTAAATCCACTTTAAAAGAAACAGTTGTGTGTGTCTGTGTTACAATATTAGAATGACCCAATTATACAGCTGTCATGGAGACATCAAATATAACTTCTCTGGATGAATACTTTAATTATTTTTCCCATAGATATATTTGTTTAAATAAACGGAAGCTCTACCTTTATTGGCAACACAGGATTTTACCCAATCAGATTTTGGGGTGACACATGTTATGTTGCTTGAAATAAATGCATACATTATTTATCAAAGGATGAGTATAACACAGTCCTAATTGCTAAAATTAAGCTTATCTGCATGAACTGTAGTTAATATTTATTCTGGGTGAAGCAATTTTTTATTAAGTTATTTTTTCACTTAGTGGAGCAAGAACATGCTAATAGTTTTGTTGCTGATTCAAACATTTCCTGCTGTGGGTAAAAACAAATGTGAAACTGAAGAATGACAGTGTTCCCTGGCTCTGAAATTTGCTAATTGCAGAGCTATTCAATTATAGGTAATATCCTTTTATTGCTAATAAGATTACGGTGTGTCAACATAACTGCAATTCTGAAATGGAATTTGCTCAATTTGCCTTGTATGGAATTTAAAACTGTTTTGTGTAAAAGACTTTAGAAAGTTAGCACTAAAATACAAATGACAAGGAGAAGAAATCAGTAGAATGCCTAATCTAAATTTTTCTTTCCCATCCAGATACTTTTCTTTTGAGACAATTTCAAAATGAAGTTTTTCACCACCACCACCAACAACAACAGAATAGGCACAGGATTGAATCTTTTGTCATCTAGGTTAAAATGTCTTTAACTTGTTTACAATCTGTTTTTATAAAATCTGGTATTATCCAAACTCCCCTCACCCAGCCAGTGTCTAGTATAATGTTAGGTACAGAAAAAGCAAAGAATGAAGGTTATGGTTTAGCTCAGGAAATCAAGAAAGCATCAGAATCAACTAGTTGGGGGACGAAGGGGCATATAAAACAAATGTTTTGGGGTATATTAAATGTATTAATCAAGGTTCTTCAGAGGAATAGAACCAATAAGAATATATACGTGTGTGTTTGTATACACACACACATATAAAATACATGTATACATTTACATTATTCTATATAAATTATGTAACATATGAGATTTATTATAAGGAGTTGGCTTATTTTGTTGTGGAGGCTGAGACAACCCATGATTTACTGTCTGTGAGATGGAGACCGAGGAAAGCCAGTGATGAAAAATTCCCGTATGAGTCCCAAGGTCTGAGAGCCAGGAGCACTGATGTTGTAAGCCCCAGTCCAAGGGCAGAAGACTGATCTCTCAACCCGTGTGTTCATGAAGAGAGAGTCAGTGTTCCCTTTCCTTCCTGTTCAGGTCCTCAGTGGATTGGGTGATGCCCACCAACATCAGGGAGGACAGTCTTCTCAGTTGACTGATTCAGACACTAATCTCGTGCAGAAATACTCTCACAGACACACCAGAAATAATGTTTATTCTGGGAACCCTGAGGCCCAGTCAAGGTGACACACAAAATTAACCATCACACTGGGCCTTACCTCAGACCAGTTAAACCAGACTCTCAGGCTGTAGGACATGAGAATGTGCGTGTTGTGTTTGATCCCCACCGTGCTGCTTATACACATTAAGCCTGAAGGGATCACTGTGATGTTTCATTAATGGCTTTTGTGAGTATCTGGTGTCTCTCAACCTTGGTCTTTGGCTGCGAAGACCACAGAGTGACTTTCCATCTTTTTTCCATCTTTTCCTCAGGAGAAGGCCGTATTTATCCACTTACTGCCAAATACAACTGGAGCAGAGACTTTCTGGGTGATGATGATCTTTAAATCAAACATTACTCACGATGCCAGAAAATATAGGTGTCCAGGCTCGTATATAATAGGACCCTTCAAGTGGATGAAGGACGGATTGCTTAGGAAGTCTCATCCTTCCTTCTAGGATGATGTTTCCCAAAACGTAATTTACGAACCATGTGTATCAGGATAATTTAGGATTCCAGACCCACTCAATCAAAATCAGAGACTGGATCCAGAAATCTGTATGTGTTAACATGCTCTATCATAACTCCATCCCTCCCTGACCCTCAGTTGAGTCATGGGCGTTTGATGAGCTTGGTTAGGAACTTCCTTCTCCTTTCACTGGGTTTTGGACTAACTGGGGTGAGCAACTGTCTCTGTTTGCCTGGGACTTTCCTAGCTTTAACGATGTAAGTCCCACATCCTGGGAAAGTCCCCAGTCCTGAGCAGATTGGAACAGTTGGTGTCCTTAACTAAGGCCTCATTTCAAATTTTCTTCTACCATATATCAGCAATAGGACTTTGAATACAGCATTAAACCATTTTGAGATACAATTTCCTCATCTGTAAATTGGCTGTTATATCCATTTCATAGAGATATTGTGTGGATTAAATGAAATTAGATGCGATTACACATACAAAGCACCTAGAAGCAGACATTCCGTAAATGTTATTTCCTTTTTCTGTTGTTGGCAAAATCATATTCTCAGGCCCAAGGGGAGGATCCTATTCAACACAACAAGAAGGTGGATGCCATTTAATTTGTTTCACCTGCCAAAAAGAGAGAGCTACTTCTTTGTCAGTAAATAACAGGTTGTCATGGGCTGTTTTCAGGCAGACTTGTTTTCGATTTTTTTTTTCAATTTGTAAATATGCAAATCGAGTCATGATTCACTTCATTTCCATGTAAAATTAATTAACTATAAAATTCTGGATATAAACAAAAAGAAAAAGGATGAGTTCAAAATATAGGGTTATTAGTGTTAGAATTTAGCTAAGACATTTGGAATCATATAAATCAAATCAGGTACTGCTTCTACAATTTGAAGAGATATGTGGACAAAGCTCTAAGGTTAGGTTATGTTCGTACTGCTAAGTTTAATAAGCTATAAAGATTTAGACAGATCTCAATTTTTCTAGACCGTAGGTTCCACAGTTATAAAAGGATGAGGTTGGAATAGTATATTAAATTGATCTCTATAGTCTTTTCAAGCCTTATAATTCTGTTCTAGATAAATTATTTTGCTTCTCTGTGAATTCTCTCAGTAAAAGGAAGCTGGCTACTTTAAGACAGTTAAATACTGATGCTGTAATAAGGAGATTAATTTTAGATTGCTCTCCTTTATTTAGAATCAAAATCTTCTTTCTGTAACCTATTCCCACTAGTCCTAAATCTGTCCTTAGGAAAACTCAGAATAACTGTTTTCTTTCTCATGGGGTGGTTTTTCAGCTATTTGAAATGAATGACCGCATTAAGCCTTGGCAAATTGTGCTTATGCTTTTGCTGTAAGTGGGCATGACTTGGCCATGTTTAACCATGGTTTTATTGAAGCCCTGAGGATTTCTCAGGCCAGGTGACACTGTCCTGACCAATTTATGACTGGCTAAATCCCAGACCAGCGATTTGGATAGGCATTGAGTTTGGACAATCAGTTAAAAGGGCTGACCCTTTCTTAGTCAGTCAGCTTAGAATAAGAAGGTCAGACATCAAAGATAAAAGTAGATTAAGGGAAGGTTAAGTGGGCAGGAGCTCAGTCACAGGGAAGCTCCTTTCTAGAACAGGTCGGTTTGGCTGGGAAATCTCTGGGTAGAGACTGAGAAACAGGTGTTTAATCAATAGTAATATCCCAATTTGGAGTTGAGGGGACAGAGGGCTTAAATGTAGACTAGGGAGACCATTCATTCCTTCAGTCATTAATTCACCAGAGAGTTACTGAGCACCCATTCTGTGCAAGCGCTGTTTGGGTACTGGATCTATCAGTGAGCCAAGATAAGCTTAACTTTTATCCAGTGTATCACAGTGAACCAAGTCTACCACCTGTCAGGCATCTCCTACTAGCATATTAATGATCTTTTTGAACCTTCCTAGGATTAAATTGAGGGAGAGGAGACAATAGCATGTTAAAATGTACAGATTTCTGGATCCAGTCTCAGTGATTTTGATTAAATGGGTCTGGCATGAGACTTGGGCACATACACTTTTAATAACCTTCCTAGGTTATTCTGAAACACAAGACCCATAGGTTGTATTTTTAGAAAGATAATCTTAGAAGGAGAGATCATATTTCCCAAGCAATCTGTCCTTTACTTTCTTAAAGGGTACTGTTATGTCCAGAGGAGCCTGGATGCCTGTATCCACTGAAGTTGTAATTTTTATTGATTGATACATGGCTTGTTCAGGGCTGTGACAATCTCTTTATCATTCATCATGTTCACAACTGCTTCCTACTTTCCACCAGACCTTAGGGATCTGGGGATAGACATCCACTCACTAATGCTACTCTTTAAGGATGGGCCCAGAATTAGCTGTGATGCTCCAGTTACATTCTACTACTAGTGGGTATTAGAATTTTTCTGGACAGTAAATTTTTATTGATGCAAAGAATGCATTTTTTCCTCTTTTGTGAAGTCATTTTTCAGCTTTTATTGGTACAGCAGTTAGTCAAAACCTTCATACTTTCACATATTTCTCAAATTAAATTGTATCATCCAATTGCCTCTATTCATCGGTGAGTCAGCCCATCTACTCAGGGGCAAAACCAGATTCTCAGTCTGAAGTTATTCCATGTTTTGCTGAGCTGACCTTCCCCCAAGGGCCATGAGCACCTGCTTCAAAGTCTTTGATCCGTTTTCTGATTTCCAGAATCAATCCACTATACCTACATTGCTTGGGAGTCCACAGAAATCCAGGTTTCAGTACCAAGCACCATGATACAAGTGGTTATGCCCCTGCATTTTTTTTACCTTCGCTCATCTGATCCTAACTTCTCATCCTGCTCAAATCCTTCAGCATCTTTTGGAGTCTCAATCACAAGCACACTCCATTCTATTCTCAACTCCTTCTTTGAAGGGTCCTTTTATCCTCTTGCTAAACTGAAACATGACTGCACTGAAGATACTGCATCTCTGGCACCCCTTGAATGGAGACCTTTTTCTTTTATGCTCCACACAACTCAAGTGTTTTTCCTATTCCTTGTTGTTACTTGGAAACCATTTCTTCTCCTTCTGCCATAAAAGCAATAGCCTTTTTTCAGATTCAACTCATCAGACTTTTTTAGCTCTTACTTCCATTGCTGTCATATATTGACATCTGTTTACCCCCAGCCCCTTCATAGGACATCTAGCTGTTGCCTCCCTTTCCACAGCTAGGACTTTTTGAGATTTCCTTATGCAATTAGACGATACACCCAACCCCTGTAAGTCTAGGAGTTAGTAATTCTTGATTCTTCTCTTCTTTAATTTTTCTAGACCAAGTCTGTGGGTTAAGTCCTGCTAGCTCTCCTGCCAAAACATAACTGAAATTTTGCCACTTCTCATTTCTACTGCAAGATAGGAAGTGTTGTCCCTACGGAAATCTAGCAGGAGCTGTCTTACATCTCTCCCAGGGCTACTCTCATCTCCCTATAGATCCTCTCCACAAAACAGCCTTGGTGGTATTTTCAAAAGTAAATCAATGCATGTTCTTACTGAATATAAAACCTTGCAAGGGCATTTCACTATATCTAGAATAAAATTTTGCTGTGAGCTACAAGGCCCTACATGATCTGGCCTCTGAATACATCTTCAACTGTACCTGTATTCATTCTCTCCGTTGTGTATGATACAGCATCCACAGTGACACACTTTCTGTTCCTTGTGCTTCCAAGATCTTTTCTGTCTCAGCCTGTGCACTTACTGTTTCTTCTTCCTGTATTTTTGCACATCTGCCTGCTTCTTATTCAAGACTCAATGCAAATATTACCTCCTCATCAGATGTCTTCCCTCATCACTCTAGGGGCTCTCTCAGGCACTTGTTATCACATGACCCTATTTTATGTTTTTTTATTGTCCTCATCAGTTCCTGAAATTAGCTTTTTTTTTTTTTTATTCTATGTGTTTATTGCATTTTTTACCCCCACACTCCCCACTAAAATATAAGGTCCTGCAAATGTTAGGTGCTGTATTCCCAGGGCCTATACATGCACCTGGCAAGTAATAAACACTCTGTACATTTTGACAGACAAGCATTTCCTTATCTAGCATTTGTGTATCTGCTGTGCTACTTCCTAAGTGTATTTTTAAGATAGGTCAGCATTTCATTCTGGGATTCTGGTCATTGTTCTGGCCTCTTGAACTGTCTTTGTATATGAATCTCTCACCCTTTATCTGTTATTACCTTTCTTATTAGCTCTTCTTAGCTTTGTATACAAATGCACTCTGTTTTCTAGCATCTGTTTTTTCCAAGTGTTTTTTAGAGGCATTTGTACATTTTGAAAAGTGGAGCTGTAAAGTGACAACTTCTTGAGAAGGGGCCAAGGGTATATTTTGTAATTTAAAAAAAAAACTCTAAATGTGAATTTTCTTTTCTATTCTTTTTCTTTTTCTTTTTCTTTTTTTTTTTTTTTTTTTTTTTTTTTTTTTTTTTTGCAAAAAGGTAACAGACTTTTAACCTGTGAGTCAGTTTCCTCATGAAGCATTTGGAGATTGCCATATTTAGTTTGAAAGGTTGTTTTGAGGTTCAATAAAATATAATTTATATAAAGCACTCAGTCAAAGTTTGTCACAGAATTTGTACAAAAAAGAAAGTTAGCTACTTCCTGGTCTGCATGGGCTAGGAAAGGGAGAGTCCAGCTTCGGCAAGGGACAAAAAAGGCATCATACCCTTAAACATATTTCTTTATGTTTTTCACTTGTACAATTTCACTTGAATTACTAAATTACCTTTTAGTATTTTATTTCCCTTCCTCCTTGAGGGCTTGATCAGATTGTCTAAGTTCTTCTATCTCTAGAATCTCTGATCAGATTAAAGTAATTCACGTGGGAAACTGAAATAAATGTTTTTTTCTCAGACCATGAGAGTCCAGTTTTCTAGCTCTGGTTTCATTACATGCTCAGAGAGTTTCAGATCCTTTATCTCAGCCTTGAAATACTGGCTTGTTGACCATCTGAAATCATTGACCATAGTTGCTAAAAAATGGTTTTAAGGGATGGAGAAGCCTGGCAAGAAGGGACAATATTGAGCCTGGACCCTTCAAGAGGAAGGCAAGGTAGTTATAGTAGGAGATTGCAGAGGAAGGCTTCAGCGACTTAGAAGTCTCAAGAAATCTGTGCAAGAAATGGAGGTCCTAGGAGGTAGCAGAGAGACTCAGTGGGTTATAAGAAAAGGTTATTTTTTAGTTTTGGTTTTATCCAGAGTCTTTTTCTTGACTACCAGTCATGTGGCCAGTAGTGGAGGAGAGAAGTATTTGGTGGAGAAGTACGACAGAAATGGAACCAGAATACATGGGTTCAAGCTGCGTGACCTTCACCAAGTCATTTAATGTCTCTTAAGTCTCAGTTTTCTCATTTGTAATAATTGAGATGTTTTCTAGCTCATAATTCCTAGTTCAGATAGATGTTTAGGTATATTTTAAATAAAATGAAACAATTAATCAACATTTCCCAATCTTTCCTGAAAAATTAGAATTATCTGGAATTTCTGTCACACATACAGATTATAAAAATTTACCCTAAAAAAAAATCTTATGTAGTAGATTCTGTTTGGGGACCAGAATGTATAATTTTTAACAAATAACCAAGATTTTTTTTTTTTTCCTTCTGACAAATTTGAAAGACACTGAAGTGATGGTGCTATGTTGTGGTAATGTTAGTCAGGACTGTGATACCTAGGGAGTCCTGGGTAAAACAAGCCAGTGCAAGGGAGGGAGCTGCAAGATGTTCACTATGTCCGCTTGATTCTCATCTGTGTAAGACAGATAGCAGGGTCTAGTTGTCCACAGGCACTGCTACTGTGGGGTAGAGAAGGAGGGAAGCATTTTGCTTGCTTTTGTCTATCTACCTACCTACTTACCTATGTATCTGTCTACCTAATGTCTACTTACTTTACTGGGCTTTGGGGGTTAATGCAAAATTAGTCTGAAATCATAATTCTGCTTATGATAGGCTGATCGAACCATCATATTTAAATATATTAAACACCATATTTAAATAGTGGAAAAAGAGAGAGAGGGAGGGACAGGAAAAAGAGGCAAGGAACAAGTCATACAGTATTATGGTGTTAAAATGACAGCTGTTTCAATATCATAATTTTTAAAAATTAAAGGCAATATTTTCTCATATAACTGTGTTTACAGACTTAAAGCTGCAAAGGTGCTACTTTACTATTGGCTTATCAGACAGATATTTAAACCCTGGGGACTGTTAAATTTACTGGTGTGTGTTTGGTTAAAACTGAGTTGATAAAGAATATTGAGAAGCCATTCTCCTTATAAATCAGCAATAAGTTAGCAGGCAAATTGCTTTGACTTTCACGCGAAGTTCCAAGAGCCACTGAGTATCTTTGCTCGTCCATTCTCTAATTTGATTGATTCCAGTTGCTAAGTAATACCTATGTGATTCATTACCAGCAAGAGCCCTGGTGAAATTTAGTAAACTGCACTGAAGTATCAAGAATCTTTTACTGTTTCCCTGTAGCACCGAACTTGCCTTTGAGTAAGTACCTAAACGGCACTAAAAGAACTTCCAAGGGCAATTTCCTAATATAATGATACATGTATGGGCCTCAAGTCTATAGTTGGCCCTCCATATCCATAAGTGTGGTAAACTGATACTTGACAAAGGAGCAAAGACAGTGTCCTCAACAAGTGGTGTTGGAACAACTGGACATCAACATTCAAAAAAAAAAAAGAAAAGAAAACTAATTTAGACACAGACCTTACATGCTTCACCAGAATTCACTCAAGTGGATCTTGATCTAAATGTAACGTGCAAAACTGTTAATCTCCTGGAAGATAACATGTGAGAAAAATCTAGATAACCGTGGATATGGTGATGGTTTTTAGTTATAACACCAAAGACAGAATCAGTGGAAGAAATAATTGATAAGCTGGACTTTATTAAAATGAAAAACTTTTGATCTGCAAAACAGAGTGTCAAGAGAATGAGAAGACAAACTGTGGACTGGGAGAAAGTATTTGCAAAAAACACATCTGATAAAGGACTGTTACTGAAAATAGACAATGAACTCTTAAAACTCAACAATAAGAAAGCCAACAATCCAATTAAAAAATGATCCAAAGACCTTACCAGACACCTCACCGAAGGAGATACACAGATGGCAAATAAGCATATGAAAAGATGCTTCCTATCGTCTGTCATTCAGGGAAATGCAAATTAAAACAACAGCGAGATACCACTATACTCCTATTAGAATTGCCAAAAAAGGAACAATGATACCATCAAATACTGTATCACTCTGGTGGGGACTGTTGATAATGGGGGAAGCTATGCATGTGTCAGGGTAGGGGATAAATGGGAAAGCTCCGTACCTTCCTCTCGATTTTCCTGTGAACTTAAAACTGCTTTAAAATGTAAAGTCTTTAAAAAAAAAATCTCTTTTAGTCAACTAACTGGTGTCCAATGCACTTAAACTCCTATGAGCCTCCAGGTGTCTTAGCTCATGGGTAAAGAGAGAGTATCATTCTGGTCTTTCACTTGACAGAGTATTGGGATAAGGGAGGGACTCTGCAGAGGATGCACAGGCTGCCTTCGTTCAGTATCAGTAGTGGGTGGAGCCCACTGGTATGTCTGGGGCCCAGGCAGAGTTGCAGAAACATGGAACATATCCCAAAGGGAGCAGAGTCAATGAGGACTTGTCACTTCACTAAGCCATGTGTAAACTTTGCCTTATCCTTTGTCACAGAATCCTCTTAAATGGATGAATTTGGTTGGCTAGCCTACATATGACATCATAGGCTCTAATAGGAAGGAATCTTGTCATTAAAATTTTTACTAATCAGTTATTTTCCAGATTCTTTCCTGCATTATCTTTCAGCTTTACTTGCTTCCAATCCCTGTACATTCCTAGATCTCAGTCCTCCTACTTCCTCTACTTAAATTTGATAGTTTATTCCTAAAAGGGTCCTACCATGTATTAATCAGAATCTCCTTTAATGAAATTGGGACTCGATGAACCTGAACACATCTTGATACACAATTTTGACTGTATTATAACAAGATCACATGGATCGTATTCATTTCCAGTCTAGCATAAGGTTGGCAATATGTTAGTTACTTATTCCTATTGAACAAATCACTCCAACATAGTGATTTAAAACAACAAACATTTATTATCTTGCAATTTCTGTGAGTCAGAAACTTAGGAGTGGCTTAGTTGTGTGAATTTGGATCAGAGTCTTTAATGGAATTTTACTCAGAAATTTGACCCAGGGTGCAGTCATCTGAAGGTGTGACTAGGGTGTGAGAGATTCACTTCCAAGATGACTTGCTCACATGGTGTCAGGAAGAGGTCTCAGTTCCTTGCCACCTGGGTCTCTCCATAGGGCTGCTTGAGCATCCTCACAATATGGTACTTGACCTTCCCAGAGTGATTCAAGGGAAAATAAGGTAGAAGCCATGATGTCTTTTATGATCTAGCCTTGGAAGTCATACACTACCATTTCCACAATGTCCTAGTGGTTATACAGTGACTTCACTCATTGTGGAAGTGGCTACACAAGGCCGTGGTCACCAGAAGGTAGGAGTCATTGGCATCATCTTGGAGGCTGGCTGCCACAGTGAGGCATTAAGATATGTTTGTTTCAGTGATACAATATCAAATTTACCCCCACTCCTGCCCCCAAAAAAGAAACCATGTGAATAGCAGCTAATGTATTGTTAAAGACCTTTGCTTACATTTACTTAATCCTCACAACCACTTTTTTGGGAGTATTCACATTTTATAAATGACAAAGCTGAAATTTTAGAAAGTTTTAGTAACTTTTTCAATTTTACACAACTAGTAAACTGCAAGGCTGTGTTTTGAACACAGTCAGGGCAATGCTGATCCCGTTTGAATTTCTGTAGAATAATACACAGTGGATTTCTCATCTTAACTTTTCTGATGGGGCAACGTTCATGAGGGCATGCATCCTCATCATAGTGGTCATTCATTTATTTTGGCTTCTGCACTGTTAAGTCAGGCTACAAATTATGTTCAGTATTCTGACATCTAGATGTATTACCCCTTCCTCCCACAATTCCTTTTCTACTGATCTTTGGTAAATAAGGTAACCCCGTGGTTGAGAATCACCACAGTGGAGTATTTAATTCTCAAAGGAAAAGTATCTCCTATTTGTCATCAGTAAAACATAGGCTTTAATATCATCAGCACAAATGCTTATAGTTCTATAGTTATTTTGATTAGCAGACTTCTTGGAAATCTTCAGTCTGAACATCAGCTTTTGTCCTGTAGATGAAAAAGACATTTTATCTTCTACTTGTGAGTCTTGGTGGCAGTTTCTGCTCCTCCAGATTCATGTTCCCTTCGGGAATAAGTGTGTGTAATAACTGCAATTTTCATTCCCACCGCACATCTTAGGGCTCAGAGCCCTGAAGATATGTTCCGTCTCAGCCTTGATTCATGGCTGCTTTTAATGCCTACAGTTAGCATTTGGTGCACAAGGGTTCAACTCCAGTAAAAACACTGAAACTACTGCCAAAGAGAAAGAATGGAAGAGCAAACTGCTCAAAAAAACAGAGGATGCTAAAGTCATTTTTACCGAAAATCTAAGATCCATATTGTAGTTTATTTAAGCAGTGGAATTACAAAGCCTTGAATTTCATGTGCAAGAGTCATTTTCACTGATATTAAATGGCTTAGCTTTCTTCCAACTTTACAAGCTTGAGCACAATGTTTGTCTTCACCCTTGCTTCGTTTCTTAGTCTCCTGAACTCCAGCTGTGGTGCTGAGTTCTGATGATTTCTCACCCCAAGGCACAATTAGGGCATCTCCTTTAAAACCTCCAGAGTCTGGGATAACAAAGAGAAAGGTCAAGGGTGACTGCTACACTGAAATATTATTGGTGATCTAATGTAATAGAGAGTCTCATTCATCAGAATCATTCTCAGAAGAAGCACTCCATGTGGTTGAGAGGACAAATCTGAGAGGCTTGAACTGGCATTAGAGGAACATTCTAAACTGTGAGCTCAAGTGAAAACAGATGATCCACCTCCAAGCTACCATCTAAGGAACATGGGTCTGATTAAGTAACAAGCTGTCATTTGACATTTAAAAATATTTTTAATCATCTTAGGTGTAATATTGGCTTTGTGTTTGCACAGGGAAATGTCCTTATTTTATGAAGTTCATGTCAAAATATACAGAACTAAAATGGCCGACTGTCTGTGATTTGCTTTAAAGAATCATCAGCAAATAAAAGAGAGGATGCAGATATGGCAAAATGTTAACAATTGTTAAATGTAAAGAATGGATATCTGGACATGTAATTTGCCCCATTTTTCTATTATAAAAAGCAAAAGAAACATATTTGCTGAATGAGGTACAAAAATTGGGAGTGGGGGCAAACTGAACAGGTAGGGATACTGGAAGAAAGAGATGAGCTCTGCTATCAGCATTTTACTTTTTCTGTCCTCCCCGAAGGCATCATCTGGCAGCTGTCTGGACAAATGTTGAACAAATACTTAAGGAACACACTTTAAGAGATATTAAATTATATGTCTACCTGGAAGTTTGGACTGTATGGTAATTCTTCACAAGTCTGTATGTCAGAGACTCAATCACTGGCAGAGAACCAAGACCAAAGAGGTAAAGAAAACAAGAGGACGTCAACCATATGGTGGAAGAAAACATCCCCTTTAGTGAGTTTAAGTAGGAAGATAGTATCTCTATAAATCTCAAGTATGAGAACTTCAAAATCCAGAAGTCTGGGATCATTTAAAAATACTCCCCAAAGGTATTATTGCCTCACTACATGTTCACAGGGACCATTTTAAGTTTAAAAAAAAAGTCATTGTTCAAAGAATAATTTGTTTAAAGGATTGGAAACTGAAGTGCGTTTATCTAAAGATTTCATGCAAGATGATTTTTTATGTGTGGTAATCAAGGAGTATTCATCAGTTATCTGAAAAATTTTATTATTCTATTTCCTAACAGTACAAAATAAATTATATGAGGTCACATGGTAAACCACAAGGACCCACTTTGGGAGCATTGTTGAAGAGTTGGCAACTATTTTAAATTCCTATATTCCTTTTCAGAAGTGTGGAGTTTAGGCTTATCCTTGAGGATTTCATATTTATTTCTCTTCTTCTTTTCCTCCTCCTCTTTTTTTTTTTCTTTTCTCCTGCTGCGGTCACTGTCACTTCACTGTTAGGTAAGTTAGCATACACATTCTAAGAAAAGTCCAACTGTGGAAACGTATGGCGTTTCTGTGCAGCTTCATCTGTATATGCTAGGGAAAGTAACAAAACTGAAGTACTTTTTCCACTACCTTTTTCTTTGCTCAGTTTCCAAGGGAGCAAGCAAGTGGTCGGCAACAAGGATGACAGCAGAAAATGAGCTAATTAACTATACAGTTGAGAGTGAGAAGGGACTGCAAAGAGAAGTTGGGAAAGCTCAGGGCAGCTGGATAATTTGATATTGTCCTTAGTGATAATAAATGCTTGCTGTTCTTCAAAACACTCTAAATGGCATCAAGAAAAAAGCTCATGATCTTATCTTAACAACCTAAAGATGTTTATTTTTCTTCTGTCCTTACGTATGTACATAGTAAAAGCTACTCTGAGTTTTAAAATTTATTATCAATAAACAAGTTCTTTATTAAATGTGTTAGAAAAAACATAGTTTATCTAGTCCTTGACATAATCTTGGTTCAGACTAGTATTTCCCGAAGTAGCTTCAAAGTTGATGGAACTTAAAAATTAAAATTTGAAACTAGGCATAATCCTTTAATTATAGATTATTTAAGCAGAATACTGACCTTGAGTCTGGGTAGGAAAAGCTGAATAGTATTTTCCTTTTTTAATTATAATTTTGAATCTCTTTCCTCTGCCCTCCCTTGCTATTTCAAATGGAATTCAATATATGAACATTTGACTCTAAAGAAAAAAATAAAGCAAGTATATTTCTTCTCATTAATAAAAAATTTTTCCCATTGTGTAAGGGGAAGAACACACACACACACACACACACACACACACACACACACAGCTAGCAACCATACTTTCCTGATCCAGTATAAGTTTCAGCATGAATCTGGTAGCAAATTTTTGTTCTGAGTTAATTTTATAAATCAACTTGAAAGATAATTTTTTTCTGAAACTATTTTAGAATTGGCTCAAAACTTGACAACATTTTTGGTTGAAATAATTCTAGAGAAAAACATGTTGAAGTGGGGAGGGTATAGCTCAAGTGGTAGAGCGCATGCTTAGCATGCAGGAGGTCCTGGGTTCATTCCCCAGTACCTCCTCCAAATAATAAAATAAATAAACCTAACCCCTCCCCCCCAAAAAAGTGAAAAAATAAAACCCATGCTGAGATTTCAATTTTAACCTGATTAGAAAAAAGAAATAAAAGCAATATCCTTAAGCTAGTATTCTGACCTTAGGGCATAGTATACAAGTATCATTTGTGAACTTAAGTTTAAACCTTTTTACCGTATATAAAAAGCAAAGGAAAGAAATAAGAAAGGCAAAATGCAATGGTGTCATCTATCTTTCTATCTACCTATCTTTGTATATCTATCTTCAGATACACATATACATGCTTTTTTTTTTTTAAAGAGTGAGATAAAATTAGAAAGATGTAGGCAACTATAGAAAATAATGTACCAGATGGCAGGAGCTACAGAGGAGACAAGCTCTGTCACCTTCTGTGGTGAGATTATATGTGTCAACAAACCCCTAACACATATGCTTTTAAAAATGTAATAGCATATATAGGCTTTTGAATATAGGAAATAAAATTTCCCTGTAATTAAGATGAGAAATAGTCATTACACATTTGGATTTGTGCCAGTTCTCACAAGGGCAAATTCCTAAACTGTCATTTTCTTTTCCCATTATAGATTCTGGCACTAAGGCAAGATATTAGGATTTTAATGCCTTAATATATTCTATGAAATATACTAGTGTACTTTACTATTTTGACCTTTTGGCACATCATATTTTGATTCGGATGGCCATTCACTCTTGGCTCTCAAGCCCAGGGAGGCCGTAAAAGAGTGAAATGAATGGATTGACTATAGCTAGTCACAATACAGAATACTGAAAAGGTCATTGTATCTCATCGACTGTGCTATTATTCATGCAATATACAGGGCCTTAAATATTTGATCCCGTAGTCTTGTGATAAGGAAATCCAAGGAAAAAATGGAACCAGGAATCACTTCTCATGGCACAACTGCAACATAATTCAAGAATGAGAAATACCAGAAGCATAGTACAAGGAGAGGGAAAAATCATCTTCACTTCTTCTCATCTCTCCCTTTTGGGTACAATATGTCCATGAACACATATTCTCAAAAGGAAAGGAGCTAGAGAGGCAATCTGAAAATGTTAAGGGAACAGCTTGAAACAAACAGAACTCAGGAATTGAGATTTCTGGAGTATTTCCCAAGAGGTTCTAGGTCATGTTTGCTTGTTTGCTGGAGGAGAGATTAGAGAGCTACCCTCTAATAGAAAATAAGAAAATATACTCAGTTTAAAGTATTAGACTAGAAATCCCTAAATGCCATTTTCTCTAGTAGAAACTTTAAAACACGTTTCTTTTCACCCATCTATGATACCAAGTAGGCAGAGGAGCCCCAAGTCCCTCATTCAAAGGTAGAAAGTAGGCTCCTAGGTGGTCCATTAACTGTTAAGTCTTTCTGTCTCATAGAGCTTTGTTTATTGCTACCAATATTTTGTTAGTTGATGTAATAAAATTAACCATGAAAAATAAAGTAAAACTGGGTCATACTGCAGGGACATGAAAAGGCAATTTATCAAAGAAGAACTACAAAGCAACAATGAAAAATTTGGGCAAAAAGCATAATCTCAGTAGTAATTCTTTAAATGCAATTTGAACTACAATTTTGTATGTTTTCAACTATCAGTTATTCAAAAGTAGAAGAAAAAAGAAAATACCTGGTGTTAGTGAGAGTGGGGAAAATGAAATTCTAATTTTTGTTAGGAATATATATTGATAAATTTTATTCAGAATGCACTTTTGTTCAAATGCATTTAAAATGTGCATAACTTTAATCAGTAATCCAATATCTGGATTTCATGCTAAGAAATAAATTTGAGTGTCCAAATAACTTGTTAAGAATGTTAATCACAGTGATAGTAATATAGTGAAAAACTGAAGACAACAGGAAATTAAATTGCATTCTGTTTACATCATTTTACTTAAGGAAACTCATAAAGGCTTTAGAACATGTTCATAATATGTTGTAAGTGGAAAAAAGTAAGTAGCAACTTAATATTTTGAGTATGCTTTCAAGTTTCATAAAGTGTGTGTGTATGCATGTGGAGTTGTACAAATTCTATTTTTAATTATAACAGTGATTAAGTCTAAGTGATTACATGATGGCATAGGGGTGATTTTGTGTGCGTGTGTGTCTATGTAAGACGTCTGGTAGCATAAACACCAAAATGTTAGCAGTGGTTAATTCTGAGAGATAAAATTGTAATTATGGATGAGTTTTGTATGCATATGTGTGTGTGCCTGCTCCTCTGAATTTTCTCAGCACTTTATAATCAATAGGTACTTCTCTAAAAACTGAAGAAAATACCACTTTTTTTTCCTTTAAAAAGAAGCCAGGATAAATTTATTCAAATGGTGATAAGAAATCAGAAAGGGAGATCTAAATTACAGTGGTTCTTCAGGGAAGCAGTAATGGAATGCGCTGCTCCTTTTCCTGAATCGTCAGGTCTCCCTCCAGGACTGATTTCTTGGGGTGTGTGGGAGTAGAATGCAGAGATACAGATTAAAAACAAAAACAACAACAAAAACAGAACTTTTTAGGTAGCAGGCTGCCTAGGCACACAGAAAAATAAAGATCTTTATCCAGTTAAAAATATTATAAAATCAACTTGTATTAGAGTAAGATTCATCTAAAATGTCATCTAGATGAATTCCATTATTTTGTAGATAAGGAAACTGAGTGACAGAAAACGTCTGTTGCTTACGTCGGTGGTCCTCATACTTGAACTTTTAGCAGAATTCCTACAGGACAAAGTGTTAAAAGTTGGACCCACTTCTAGAGGTTCTGATGCAGTAGTTCTAGGGCCTGAGAATTTGCATTGTCCCAGCTGAGCTGATGCTGCGATTGGGGACCACATAATGTCACACTGGATGTCATTCAGTGGCACAGGAAGACTGATCCATCTCCTGATGGCACCACACTAAGGCTGCTTTCTGTAGTTATTTATGACAGGATTAGTTATTGCTGACAATGAGATAAACATATATAAATAACAAAAAGACCATGAAAACTGGTTGTTTGTTTTTAGAATTACATTTAAGGGAAAAAAAAAAAAAAAACCCAAGGAAAACCCGAGGCAAAATGATGCCCTCGCTCCTTTGAAGTTATCTTTGGGGTCAGGGGAAGACAACCAGTTTGCTTGGACTGAGGATTAGAGACAGACCTCTTCTGCTCCTCTCTGGCCATGTCCTATTGATATTAATTCAACATCTTTTTTTTTTTCTTTCTTAGATTTTTCCAAAGCCTTTGCAAAGCCCACAAGTTCTATCTCCTGACCTGCTGTCTCAGGGCTGTAGAGTGAGGCTTAGGTTTCTGAGAGCTTTTTGTCCACTGTCCTTCCATGCACGGGATTTAGGAAATCTCTCTGTTTACTTCCTTCTAGCTGGTGTTCTGGGGGGTAAAAAACAAAACAAAACAGCCATGAGAAAGGAGCACGTTTCTGTATTTAAAGACAACCAGTACCAGTTTCATTTTCCATGTACATCAGGGCTGAATGGTTACGTATGATTCCTTCCTGCCAGGCCATATAGTGCAAGCTGGTGTTTGATGGATCCAGGGAGTCAAAAAGCAATAATGTTTTAACACTTACATAAAAACCACCTTTTGTTTAATAGGAATAAATAATGTTCCAATCATAATAATGCCAACTCTGCACACAGAGCTGTAGCATCTAATGAGATGGGACCTCTGGACGTGAGGCGGGTACAATAGTATGAAGAATGCTACAGAGCAGCAGGGAAAAATAGTTCTAATCCCATGTACCGCTAAGGAAAATTGCTGAAGGAAGCAGCATGTAATTAAACTAATGTTTTTTCATGTTTCTTAAAGAAACAGATGGATGGTATTCTGAAATTAGGGACAGGTGATACGGATTTTCAAAATAGAATTTCAATAGAGTCATTCAGAGTTTCTGAAATTAAAACCAAGCCAAACAGAAAAACCCAGAACAGAGAAACTATTTTAAAAAGGAAAAAAAAAGTATATAAGCTCCTGTCTCCGTGTTTCTACATGTCCACACTCCCAGCGTGTCCATTTATCTCTCAAATTATGAAGTCAAGTGTGATCATTCATACTTCGTGTTGGTCTTCTTCACAACTGCTTTCCTAGCACCAAGCTCTATGTCTGGCACACGCTGTATTTTCCATAAAGATTTGTAGAATTCATATGTTAGTTCCTCACCTGAAATTATCCTCCTGGGCTGCCTAGCTGTACCCTTTCCATAGACTTTCCGTCTAGGCTTCTACCACTGCAAATATGCACACCTTTGTCTAGGCTGCCCACAGCCTCCGCACTGGATGCCCCACCTGGACATACCCCATCAGAACGACCTTGGGCTCCCTACTGCTTGTCATGCACTTTTCCTGCCCACAAAGTCTTGCCCCGTGTCCTAGCAAGCGTCTGCCGTGGTTACAAAGATCTATTCTCTTGAATTCTTTATGACCTTTCATGGATGTAAACTTGGAAGGATTTTTTCCAGGAAGGAAAATCCAAAATAAATTCAAAATAAATAACTAACAATAAAAGTTATGATTTTATGTTCCGCCCAGAGAGAATGAGACAAAAACGTTAGGGTCAAACTGAGCCTAATGACGCCGCAAATGGCTGTCAATACCACCCACAGTGTGCCAGGAGTATTTCTTCCTGGAATCAAGTCCTGAAGCTCATTCAGTGAGTTATGATTCTTTCAGTCATCTACTTTTCCCACAAACATATTTTTTTTCTTTTTGATGGATGGTCTGAAATTGCAGGCTGCTACTTTCTTTACATCTCTGGCTACATACAGTTTTTTGGTGAGATTATAGAAGGGTCTTCTAAGCACTTGTCTCCACTAGCTTTGATGCTAAGAGTTTGTACTTCACCCCACCCTTGGGGCTGGATTTCTATTTAAAAAAATCTATAGATAAGAATGGAATGACATCAGTTGAGTTATAGTATTGGGAGGCAGTAGGGTTTAGGGCTCCATAGGCTACTGTGTGAGCTGGACAAACCTTTCATCTCCATTCATGAGTGAGAAGACCAAAGCTCAGGCCTGTTCAAACTCTATACTCCTCAGAGATTTGGAATAAGAAAAACTGAGATAATAATATATGAGCACTTCTGCAAAGTAAATGAGTCATGGATATGAAAAGTACAGTGTGGGGAACATAGTCCATAACTATGTACTGTCTTTGTAGGGTGACAGATCATAACTAGACTTATAGTGGCTTTCAATTTGAAATGTAGAGAAATATCGAATCACTATGTTGTATAACAGAAACTAATACAGTGTTGTAGGTCAATTATAATTCAAAAACAAACACACGAACAAGCTCAGAGAGAAAAAATATCACATTTGTGGTTACCAGAGGTGGGGTTGGGGGTGAGGGAATTAGACAAAAGGCGATCAAAAGGTATAACTCCCAGTTATAAGATAAATTAGTACCAGGGATGTAATGTACAACATAATACATATAACTAATATGGCTTATGGTACATATAAAAGTTGATAAGAGAGTAAATACTGAGTTCTCATTACAAGGAATCATTTTCTTTTTCTTCTGTTTTGTGTCTGTATGAGAGAATGGATGTTCACTTACTGTGGTGGTCTTGATGATGTAAGTCAAATCATTATCTTGTACACCCTAAACTTACACAGTGCTGTATGTTAATTATACCTCAGTAAAACTGGAAAAATATAAATGCACTTAAAAATTTTTTAAATAGTATAATTGATTATTGGCTAAAGTATATGATTTCCTCTCTTTCCATAAAAAGTAGCAGAAGGGTTCAGTGTTAGTTTTCTAAACCATTGATCGGTTCTTTTATTTGACACAGGACATCATCACAGCAAGTTGGCCACAGTTCACTGATAGCTTGATCTCTTTATATTTAAAAAATGCTTAAATCTCAGTGGTTCCCCCAAATTGCTGGTTGGTCTAGCTCGTAACACCAGAACTATACTTCTACTGGTAATGAATGCAAATGCTGATGACTGTAAATGTCATTTTTCTTCATGTTACAACTGGCCATCCTG
Organism: Camelus ferus; assembly: GCF_009834535.1. Lineage (NCBI taxonomy): Eukaryota > Metazoa > Chordata > Mammalia > Artiodactyla > Camelidae > Camelus > Camelus ferus. The sequence goes on along the minus strand of NC_045721.1, from coordinate 7,112,585 downwards.
GAGTTTACAGCTCCGTCAAGTGGGGTGAATGCATGTTCCAGGGAGGTTTCTCTTCCCCGTGCACAGGAAGTTTGGCCCAAGTACTGTTTAAGCTTATTCAGAGTATGGAGCTTGAATCTGTGGATCGTGCAGATCGACATGTGCTCAAAAGACCATTGGACCCCTGTCCCCTTATGTTGCAGAGACACTCAGACTGTTCATTTCTGGAAGCCCGTCCCACTTACCATTTCTCACATACCTAACAGCTCTTCCCACAATAATTTTCCTCATCTCAGATTCACAGCCTGTTATTGTCTCATTGTCTTAAACCGAAAATAAACACAGCCGCTTGCAAGCCTGTCTGTACAATATGTTCTCCCACTGCAAGCCTCCCACAGAGCAGATGAGTGTTTATGTGTGAGAGTTCACTTTTCCACAGGGTGGTATGAATAATATTATCTGAGGGTATCGCTACTCCTGAATTTCTTCAATTTCATCACGAATTCTTTCTTTCCTTCAGGTTTATTTCTGTGTATTTATTGAGATACAAGTTCCATATGAAAAGTGCCCAGATAATCAGTGTTCAGTTTGATGATTTTGACAACTGTATGTACCGTAAAGTATACACCCATGAAATTACTGCACCAGACAAGGTATAGAAGGTTCCCATCATCCCCAGAAGGCCCTTTGTGCCTGTTTTTAGTTAATTTGCCTAACATTGTCTCTCTGTTTCCCCTCCTCCCAACCCAGAGGCAACCACTTTCTGATGTCTCCGTGAATTGTTTTGCCTTATCATGGTTGTAATTTAAACAGATACGTAACAGTATGTCTTCTATTGTGCTTGGGTTTGGTTGCTGAACATTTTCAGATTCATCCATGTTGTGTGTATAAGTAATGTTCTTTTTTTTTTTTTTTTGCTTCATAGTATTTTATTCTATGATTATACAGCAATTTGTCAGTCCTTTTCTTTATTGGTGGATATTGGGGTTGTTTACAGTTTGGAACTATTGTGTATAAAGTCTATTTACAAGATGTTTGTATAGAAAACTTATGTTGTAATTTCTTTTATGTTTACCTAGGAGTTGAATTGTTAGGTCACATGGTAGCTGTTTGTTTATGAGAAGCTGCTGAACAATTTTTAAGTGATTTGAATGATTCTGCACCCCAGGTAACCTAGTTGAGATTTCCTGGTTTTTTCACTGTTGGAGGAGGTAATTGAGAGGATGTGACTGCCGTTGACCCACATGAGCTGGACCCGGGGTTGCTTATTCATTTCCTAACAATGTCTTTGATGAGAAGAAATTTTTAATTTTGGAGAAGTCCAAATTACCATTTTTTTCTTTTGTGGTTAGTATTTTGTGATTTACCTACAGGATATTTTCCCAGCCTAAGGTCACAAGGGTATTCTGTATTTTCTTCTGGAAGGTTTGTGGTTCTAGCTTTTATATTTAGCTCTATTGTCCATAAAAAAATTAATTATCCTTTAACAGTTGAAATATATTTAAAGTCCATTTTTTTCCCTTAAAAATATTCCATTGCTCTAGCACTATTTGCTGAAAAAATGGTCTTGTCCTACTGAAATGACCCAGTACTTTGGTTGGAATCAATTAATATTAGTGAGCCTATCTGGACTCTATTGTCTTCCTTTGATTAATCGGAATAATTTATGCTGATACAACACTGTTTTGATTACTGTAACTTTATAGTTAGTCATGAAATTGGATATTGAAAATCCTCCAACTCTGTTCTGTTCAGACTTTGTGTTCTTTTCCAAAAGAATTCTAGTACAGAATTTTGATTGGAATTGCACTGAATCGAAAGATCATTTTGAGGAGAATGAATATTTTGCCAGCACTGAGTCTTCTAACATATGAAATGATACATCCTTTTTATTTATGTCAGGTTTCTTTATTTTCTTCTAGCAGCTTTTATCATTGTCAGTGTGGAGGTCATAAATATTTCATTATATTTATTCCAAAGTGTTTAATGTTCTTTGACTATATTACAAATAGCATTACTTTTTAAATTTCACTTTCAGTTCTGTGTTGCCAATATGTAGGAATATAATTTTATTTAATATTGCCTTCGTATCCTGTTTACTTGCTAAGTTTCCGTATTAGTGTTGGAAATGATTGTGTAATTAAATTCCATTGTTTTGCATGTATGCAAAAATTTCGTCTGAGAATAAAGACAATTCCACTTCTTTTCAATCTTTATGACATTTATTTCTTAACTTGTCTTATTGCACTGGCTAGGGCCTGCCCCACAGGGTTAAATAGAAGCAGTCAGAGTAGACATCCTTGTCTTATTCTCAGTCTTAGAGAATAATTGTTGATTGTTTCACCATTAATTTTGATATTAACTATTAAGTTTCTCGTAGGTACATCTTATAAGATTAAAGAAATCCTCTTCTATTTTTAGTTGGCTGAGAGTTTTTATCATGAACGGTAATTGAATTTGGCCAAATGATTTTTTCCCTATCACTTCTGAAGATCACAATCTCTTTTATTCTTTTAGCGCAGTAATTTACATTGACTAATTTGCAGATGTTAAACCAAATAAGCATTCCTGCGATACATCTCATTGATCATGATGTATTAGTTTTTCAGTAACTGCTGGACTTATTTTCTATTATTTAATGAGAAGAATTTATCTGCAATTTTCTTTCCTTCTAATGGCATTCGATTTATGCTTGGCTTATTAAGTGAGTCAGGAACTGTATCATCATTCTTTCTTTTACGTTTGTGTATTATTTCTCATTTATATATTTTTTTAGAATTCAATATGTAAAGACATCTAGAGTTTTCTTTATTATAAATATAATTTCTTTGATAGAGTGTTAAGATTTTTACTTTTATTTTAGTTTTGGTTAGTTAAATGTTCATTTTATTTAAGTTTTCAAATTTACTGGCAAAAAGTTGTTTACAAATGCTCATATCTTATGTATAATATCTGTGGTACTTTGTGTGATAGACCCTTTTTTATTCCTGGTTCTTAATTTTTATTTTCTTTTTTATTGATCAATCTTGTTAGGCTAGTTTTTACTTTGCCAATTTTCTCTTTTGTTTGCAGATTTTCTATTTCAATTATTTACACTTGTATTCTTTTCATTTCCTACTGTGGTTTTGATTTGTTTTTAGTTCTAGGTGTTTTTTTTTAAGTCACATTTCAATGATTTTTCTACCTGTCTTCTTTAATAATATATGCTCCTAAAGGTAAAATTTTTCTTCTAGGAGCTGCTTTAGCTGTCTATAAACTTCAGTATGTTGTACTTTCATTTTCATTCAGTTCAAAATATTTTAATATTTTTGTTGGGATTTTTTGATCTATAGATTATTCAAAAGTGTTTTTGATCAATTTCCAAATATTTGGGAACTTTTCAAATAACTGATTCTTTGAAAAATATTGAGGCTTCTTAATGGTCCAGCATATTATGGTTAATGTTCCACTTGCAATATACGATTATTTTGAAGTTAGTGGGTGTGATCTTCTATAAATATCAACTAGATCTAATTGGTTGACTATGTTGTTCAAATTCTCCATATTTTTACTGTTTTGTGTTTCTACTTGTTTTATCAGTTACTCAGTAATGTTAAAATCTTCGAGTAAAGTTGTGGATTCACCTACTTCTCTCTTTAGATTTGTCAGTTCTGCTTTATTGATTTTAAAGCTCCATTATGTGGTGCATCAACAATTATAATTGTCATGTATTTTTGATGAATATTCCCCTTTACCGTTATAGAAAGTCCTTCCTTCTGTCTGGTAGCTTCTTCTGTCTTGGTAATAGGCTTAGAACTAGCATTGTACATATTTTTCCACCCTGTAATTCAATCTGTCTCATATTTAAGTTGTGCTTACTGTAAATAGCATATGATTGGTTATTGCTCTTTTTTTTTATTCAGTCTGTCAATCTTTGACTTTCAATAGGAGCAATTAGTACCTTGATATTTAATGCAGTTTTTGACACAGTTAAATTTAAGTCCACCATCTGGATATTTGCTTTATGTTTGTCTTATCTGTTCTTTGTTCCTCTGTGACACCTTTCCTTTTACCTTTTTTGATCAAATAAATTTTCTTATACCATTTACCACTTCAGTAGTATAAACTTTTTAGCCATTTATACTTTTGTTGCCCTATATGTTACTTCTACATACCTACTACAAACACCATTACATGTTGTTTTCATTTTTGCTTTAAATGGTTAGTGGCTTTTTAAATAAATTTAAGAATGTAGATACAAGTATTAATCTATGCAGCTATGTACTTATCAATGTGTCAAAGTATCTGCGTATCAACTTATGTATGTATGTATCTGTGCAGAGAATGAGAAATGTGTTTTATATTTACTGTACATACTAGGTCTCTTCATTACTTCCTACAGATTCAGACTTCCATCTGTTGTTACTTCCCTTGGGCCTGGAGATCTTCTGCTAGCATTTCTTGTAGTGCAGGTCTACAGGAGACAAATCTGTCAGCCATTGACTTTCTGAATACATTTTCATTCAGCTTTGATTTTTGAGGGCCCTTTTTTTGCATACAGAATTTTGAGTTAGAAGAATTCTCCAATATCTTAGAGATGTCATATTTTTCTTCTGTCCTCCACTGCTTCTGAAAAGGAGTCAACAATTATTCTTATCTTGGTTCACTGTATGTTAACTGTATGTATTTGTTCACCTGTTTGTCTTACTGCCTTTTTCTCCAGATTTTCTTTTTTCTTTGGTTTTCTGCAGTTTGACTCTGATGTGCCTAAGTGTCTTTTTTTTTAAGGATTGTAAACACTTTTATTTATTTATTTATTCAATTTTTTTTCTGGAAAATTTATTTTATTTTACAATTTTTTTTTATTGAATTATAGTCATTTTACAATATTGTGTCAAATTCCAGTGTAGAGCACAGTTTTTCAGTTATACATTGTCACATTTTTTTCCTGCTGTGAGCTACCACAAGATCTTGTATATATTTTCCTGTGCTATACAGTATAATCTTGTTTATCTATTCTACATATGCCTGTCAAATTTTGAAATCCCAGTCTGTCCCTTCCCACCCCCTGCCCCCTTGGCAACCACAAGTTTGTATTCTATGTCTGTGAGTCTGTTTCTGTTTTGTATTTATGTTCTTTTTTTAAAAAATGTCTTTTTCTTTGTATTTGTCCTGCTTCATTTACTTATCTTTGTGTATTGATACCTTTTGACAATTTTTGAAAATTCTCAGTCATTATCTCTTCAGTTATCACTAGTGCACCATTCTTTCTTTTCTCTCTTTCTAATACATCAAATATATATATACATCGTATACATATATATATATATGTATATGTATATGTGTGTGTGTATGCATACACACACACACACACACACACACACACACACACACACACACACATATATGCATTTGATGGATTGGACTATTTGATATTGTCCCACTGATTTCTGATGCTTTCTTCTGATTGTTTTATTCTTTCTTTTTATTTGTTAGTTTGGCTAATTTCTATTGCCCTTTCTTTAAGTTCATTCTTTCTTCTGCTGTGTTGAGTGTGCTTTAAACACATTGAAGGAATTTTAAGTTTCTGATGTGTTTTTTAGCATTTTTATTTTCCCCCAGCTTTATTGATATATAATAGACATATAACATTGTGTAAGTTTAAAGTGTACAACATGATTTGATACACACACACATATATGTATACATACATATATACATGTGAAATGATTACCACAGTAAGGTTAGTTAACTCATGCATTGCCTCACATGTTATAGTACCCCCCCATTGGTGAGAACATTTAAGTTTTACTCTCTTAGCAACTTTCAAGTATATAATATATAATGCAGTATTGTTAACTATACTCACTATGCTTTATGTAGGGGCCCCGAGACTTCTTCATCTTAAAACTGAAAGTTGGTGTCTTTGATCAACATCTGCCCAGTTTCCCCACCCCCAGCCCCTGACAACCATCATTCTACTCTGTTTCCATGAGTTTGGCTTTGTTATATTTCACATATAAGTGAGATCATACAGTGCTTGTCTTTTTCTGTTTGACTTATTTCACTTAGCATAACACCCTTAAGGTCCATCCATGTTGTCACAGACGGCAAGATTTCATCCTTTCTCATGGCTGGATAATAGTCCATCGTATGCATGTATATCACATTTTCTTTAAGTTTCCATCTATCAGTGGACATTTAGGTTGTTTCCCTGTCTTGGCTATTGTGATAAATATGGAGGTGAAAATACCTCTTTGAGATCTTGGTTTCATTTCCTTTAGATATAAACCTAAAAGTGGATCACATGGTAGCTCTACTTTTAATCTTTTGAGAAACCTTCATACTGTTTTCCATAATGGGGGCATCAATTTACATTGGCACCAACAGTGCCCAAGTGTTCCTTTCCTTCACAGTCTCATCAAGACTTACCTTTTCTCTTTTTGAGAATAGCCATTCCAACAGTGGTGAGATGGTATCTCATTGTGGTTTTGATTTGCATTCTCTGATGATAGCATCTCAACTTTCTAGTGGGGTTCAAACATCAATGGTTTATGTTTTTGTAGCTTATTTGGCTTATAGTACATTCTCTTGTGATATTTTTATCGTATAGAAAAGCAGAAGTTTGATGTGTAGTTCTTATTTAGGACATCCTAAGCCAGTTCTTTTCCTCTTATCACCTGATTTTAGCTATATACATATGGATATAAGCACATTTCTCTTGTAAAGATATTTTACAAAACTGTGAATGTATTTTATGTTCCCGAATGTACACACTCTCCTTAATAAACACAGTCAAGTAGTCAAGACAATACATAAACATGTAAATTAGAACAAAAAACTGTTGTGAATATCTTTAAAAGTTACGAGAAGAGTTTTTACATGTCTGTGAGCTAAGGAGCTGTTTTAGTGCCACAGACTAAGTTTCAAATAACAGTAGCCAGAATTCTGTGATTCAATACCAACATTCAATTTGGATGGCATGACAATGTGTTGTCAAGGTACCCATCTCCAAAGTGCTCTAGGGCCTCTTATGAAGTCATTCCATGTCTTTTCTCTGTCTTCTAATTCCTATGAGGTTACAAGTAAGAGTGCATTATCAGTCCCTCTTTGCTGCTGAGAAGTCAGGTGAAGTCACAGAAGTGCCAGGTTTTTTTGTTCAAGATCTTAATAGTTGTCAATCAAAATCATCAGAAGGAAGGAATCATAGGAGGGCAGCTGGCTTGTCTTTGTCCTGTCCTGGTCAGTCAACACCTAATTCCTACAAGACAAAATTGTCCATCCAGTTTTTAAAGGTCTCTCGAGACAGTGATGACCTGCTATGGTATTTAATAACCTTTAGATCAAGGACATTAGTTATGTTTGACTAAACTCTGACAATCTTCTCATAGCCTCAAGATCAAGACTGGGGAACAGAATTAAGTTGAAAGAAATTGTCAGCTTTGTGCATAGTTCAGTATCTAAAAACAGTAATAATATACCTAAGCTATCTTTTGTCTTGTGCTCAAATCTCCCTAAAATTGAAATTCATTTAAGTTTATATAAAATATTCCTTGTACAAACCACAGAATTGCCCTGTTTTATGAGAATAATATCTACCTTTAATCAAGCATTTCTCTAAATGTTTATATTCTTTAATTTTTCACTTAAACTGCAATAAATACATTACCTGATTTAATTTTTACAAAAATGATGTAAAGTAGAAACAGATATAGATGATTTTGTCCAAAAAATTCATGTATAGCAAAACTACTATATGATACATATTTTTATGACTCCATTGCCTTTTTTCTTTGTCTGTTTCTATTCTTTCAATAATAATTTATCAGAACAAAATTGGGAATAATGCTTTACAAGACAAAAAAGATTAATCACAGGATTCCTTTAAATCACAAGTGTCTCTGATGCACTTAGAGTTTGATTTGATTATATGTATTTGATCTACATGCTTTTTTATTTTTTTGAGGAAACGCATTGTGCAATGTGCAGCTATACCTTAAATTGTCATCCCTGGTTTCAGTTCTTATTTTAAGTAAGATACGTAAACTTTGGAACAGGGATCAGGGTTTTGTTTCCACAGGAGTTTAAAAAAAAATAAAGGTAATAGTCAACATTTCAGATTTGGAGATTTCACCCAAAATGAGGAATTTCCGGTTCCTATGGAAAAAGCAGAAGAACGGACAGCGGTTGCTGTGTGCACTCTCACATAGCACGTAGCAGCGAAAGCCTTTACAGAGGGCGTGGATTAACCAGTGCTCCACAGTCCTCCTCCCTGTTCCCAGCAGCTTTCTTCTTTTGCTTTACTTGCTTTGTCCTTGAATGCACTGAGTTTTCAATCCTTTAAACATAAGGACACATTGCTTTAACCACAGATCCAAAGTTCTGGCTGTGAGTTAACAAAGAGGTAGAGTAGAGCCTTCACTGACAACGTGGGCACAACCCTCATTTTCAAAGAATGTGATCAACAAGCGTCTAATGAAGTCCTAGGTGTTTCTGCACTAAGCACTTTGTTAGGTTACTTGGTGATTCTGTGATGCAGTTTCTGATTCACTCTAGAAAAGCTGGGATTTTGTATCTGGCTTTCTTTGAAGTCTGATTTCAGCTTTCTGTATTTTAAATAGAAAAACTCTGCTTATATAGTTATAAGCAGGGAATTGATTGATAAAAATTATGTATGAGAAAACTGAATTCTATGACAAGTCGATGAAGAAAATTTCCTACATAGAGGATGAATAAAAGGCAGGACAACCTGCAGGCTATTGTCCATAATGAAGACCTTACCTAAGGCTCTGTAGACAAAAAGCAGGTCTAGATTAAGGCGTAATCTGGAGGTATATTCAGCTAGATTGTATGATACAGCTGAAGAAAGGGCTGAAGGAGAGGGAGAAATTGTGGTGAATCCCAATCTGGGCATCTGGATGGAGTACTGGTATTTTAAATGAGAAGTTGACTTTAGGAGAAAGAGGAAGCAGAATGTTGTGTTTTTTTTTAAATGTACCTGGTCAGCTAAGAAATTACTTAAAAATCAAAGCTGATGCATTTTCTCATTGAGAAAAAAAATTTTTCTAGATTATTTGGAAAAATGGGTCATTTTTGTTTCTGATGTGTGCATTTCTTCCGCCCCGCCCCCCGCCAGCCACTGCCTGAAATCATACACACAATGGTCACTCAAGACTGTTAATCAGATTCTTCCCTTCTTCACCTTTCAGCTGCCAGTGCTGAGAGGAAGCCTCATTATGGAAAGAATAATCAGTGTTCCATAGTACCTTTGACTAGAAGCTATCACATGTAATGGCAGTCAAATATTTTTGTTCTTTTTAAAATCAGGAATCAGTCAATATAACCCATTTTCCCCATTGCCACGGTACCCATGGTTCATCAGATCTTTGTGCAGATGACTCAGTTGCGTCAAGGAAGAGCGCAGCGCCACTGACCGTCTCCCCTTGGCTGCCCCTACTTGTAGCAGGCAAAGCTGGGAGGCATGATAGATGAAGTCTGTAATAAAATTCAGCCTTTCCTCCCAGACCTTTACTAAATAATCACACTCTTTTACAGCACCTAAGCTAATACAATACTTTTAAAAGCTTAAAAATGATTTCATAGACTTGCTTTTATGTCATCCCCAGAACAAACACACCTACTTGCCCGAGAAAACTGAAGAAAAGCAATCACAGCTGCGAAGTGACCTGAGTTCACTGGTTAGTTAGCAGTCAAGTGATAATTAGAAATCTAGATCTACTGACTCATTGACTTTTCACTCTGTTTCCCCTCATATCCACAAATGATGCTGCTGCCTCACCAGGAAGCTGCGCGATCACTTACAAGTCTTTATTCCCAATGACAACTGACAGATTCATAAGAATTTTATTTAGCTGTTGAGTCCCCATCCAAGTTCTCTGGATCCTCATAACAAGTTGGGCTCGTGGGCTCTTATTATTTGAGATATTCTCCTGCCGTAATTAGCTGTACAGGCCAACTAAATCTCAGATTTCTTGTTTTGACTGAAAGTATATCAATTCTATCTGGTAAAGCTGATTATTTTATGCAGATTCCTTTGGCAGTTTTATATCTCTGATATCTAAAGTATGTATTTGACAAATCCATTGGCAAGTGAGTGTATTTAATAAATCCATTTTCTTTGTTAACTAAAACCTTTCACCAGATGTAGTCTATGATACAGGTTGGGTTGAACATAAATGCCCAGATCTGTTTTCATCTGATATTAAGTTGGTTAACCTTGCTGAACTTGAGTTCCCAAATCAAAAAGAAACAAATCACTTAATATTTATTCAATACATGCTTGTTGGTTTCTTTCAACGTGCCAAAGACTGTATGAACACTAGAAAGTGGATAAGAGGAGCTGTTTCAAATGGATATTGTAATTTCATTAGAAATTTTTTTTGGGGGGGAAAGTAATTAGGTTTATTTATTTACTTATTTATTTTAATGGAAGTACTGGGGATTGAACCCAGGACCTCATGCATGCTAGGTATGCTCTTCCACTAGAGTTATACCCTCCCCCTGGATATTGTAATTTCAAAAATATGTTCAAAGTCTGTGACCCTGCCGTAGTTTGTTGGCCAGTGGATTCAAAGATGAGGCCAAGGACCTGCCCTTCACCAGCCCTCTCTTTAGACAACCCAACTTCACAGCTGTGGCCACAGGAGAGCCTGGGACACAGCAGAGCAGAGAGGATTCATCATGGTGCTGGTGTATCTTAGTGAGTCACCACAGGGAGGGGGCAGGCTGATTAGAACCTAGACAGCTTCTGTTTACATGGAAATATCCTGCTAGTCAGTGATGACAAGAGAGGAAACATAGCCAAATGCCAGTTAAAATGGAGTTAGAAGTTTTGGGGTTTTTTTTTATTGGGTTTTTTTTTCCAGTACATTTGGTAGAGCTTGCCAGAGAGTGGCAGTGGTTCTTTAATTATATAGGAAGAAATCTTTAGAAATGAAATTGCCTCAGGCAGAGTTAAAGGGAATAGTTTTGTAACAGGTTGTCAGAGGAAGTCTCTGAAAGTAAACCTTATCTTTCATTGCTTCTTAAAAGAATAGCTTTTAAGTAAGTTTTTTTTCTCTCTCTCTCTGTGTGTGTGTGTGTGTGTGTGTGTGTGTGTGTGTGATGTAGAGGAGAGAGGTCTCTTTTGATTAACTGCAAAGAAGAGATCTTTATTTATTTAATGGCTTCATTATAGGCTGAGTCTCAGGTATGCTCGTTCAGTGTCCTTTCAGGAAGCTGTTCCTTTTAACATGCCCTCAGGTCATGGGTGCCGTGGCATTTATAGGGTGTGCTTGCCGTTTATGAATTTGGTGGTAGATTTTTCTCCCCTTCAAATGGACTGTGGAGTTCATCATAGGGACCCCCTCAAGGAAAATGACTTTAAAGCATTTTATCTTTTAGAGTCTGTCTTTGTTAATCTTTTAAGATAAAGCTAGCAGAGTCTACACAGGGAAACTCTATATTACCTGCTAAATGGAAGGAAGAAGATACAACATCTGTTTATTTTTCAGTTTCAAGGGTTATATGGGTGATTAAGAGTTAACAAAATTCCGTGAAGCCTACAGCAGGTTTTTATTTAACTCATACCTTATTTTTGCTAGGTTCCCAAGACTGGTATTATATGAAAAATAGATAAAAGGTCACAGCCATGTCTGGAGTCTATATGCATTCCTTTTGGTATCCACCTTCCAGCCTCAGTCACTAGTCAAGGGTGCCTAGTGAACTTCCGGTCTTGCCCACAGTGCTTACATTGCTGCCCTGCTAATTCTTACACCCAATTGTACAAACACTCTGTCGGATGTCTCTGAGCTTCTATCTTCCAACCCAATGTGCAATGCTTGGATGAATCTTCTTTCCAGGAGGCCAGCCCTGCTTTAGTTAAGAAGTTGATTGTTCTCTAACAACAGATCGCAATACGCAGCATTAACCATCACAAGCCAAATTCTTCATATTTATGGGAGCCTTCATGATTTTGCATGACTCCACTCAGTCGAGAGAATGTGATTAACACTTCGGATTGTGGGCACTTTAATAGTCCTTGTAAAAGAATATTTTATGTTAAATGGGACTATTAGATGGTGTCACTCAAATCAGTTCACGTAGAACACCTTTTCTGTTGACTCATGAGCTACTCTTTTCTTATAGCCTTGTCTTTATCATAGAAACATAAAACTATATTCTTATCATTTGTTCCAAACTATCTATTTCCATGAAATTCATAAGCAAAAAAAAAAAAATAAAGAACAACAAAAACCCTACCTTTGTAGTAGCTGCAGCTCTAATAAGGATGTCACGAGAATCTGTATTTTGCTTGACCACTGACAAAGCACTGTCACGCTTAGCTCAGTCGAGCATCACAGCAAACTTGCAAGGTGGCAGACGTACACGAAGGCTCCCACTTTCCAAATGTGGAGACAAAAGTCCAACAGTGCTAAACCACTTTCTCATGGTCATAGCACTCCTAAGTGACAGAGACATTAAGTTCAAGCTCGTTGGCTCTAAAATACCTGAGATTTCCATGAACCATATCACCTCTTCTGAAGCACGAAAATTCAGATCCGGGTACTCTCCTCATCAAGAACTCAAATCATGAAACCTCAAATCAAAGGAAGTCTTTTTCTTCCAAGTATTTCTTTTTCTCTAATATCATCCTCGCACCACCCCCAGATCTACTTTTTCCTTTGTGCTCTAGCACTGATCACCTTTTAGTCTATGTTTTATGATATTAACTATGTGTTTCTGTTGCATTCCTTCCTCCATGCCTCTAGAGGACAGGGTTATTTTTCTATGGCTGTTTTATTTTGGTTATGGAGTTTTGGTCAAGCACCCAGAACAAGAATCAGCAGACTGTATCTTATCATTTTTGCTTGATCTCCGAAATTAAGAATTGTTTTTATATTTTTAAAGTGTTAAAAAATAAAAAACTAAAGAATATGTGACAGACACCATAGGTGATCCACAAAACCTAAAATATTTACTATCTGGACCTTTACAGAAAAAGTTTGCCAACTCCTGATCTAGAAATTTGCCCAGCACGCGGCAGGGACTCTGTGTATCTGGTGAGTGAATGTGTGCCTGCTTGCACCTGTGTTGAAGTGCGTCTTCTTCCATAGAGCTAATTTCTGGCAATAAGACCCACCCATCTGAGAGAACCTGACCGCCTCCATCCTCCAACTGTGAGCCACTGGCATCTGGCAAACATGACGGTGTTTTCTGTCCTGTTGTTATTTCCATCTCCATAGCACAGATGTAGGTTAGGCATCTCAAAATCAGGAGCTATTCATCAGCTAGTGGAGAATATTCATTGTTATTTGGGCTGTCAGTGTAATTAGCTCATCTTTGAGAAGCCTTTGCACCAAGACTTGTTTGTTATCGGAGACTTTGCCTCATCACCACCATTCACATGCATATTAGTGTTTCAAAGAGCATGTTGCTATTTTGATTTTCCCTTAGGAGTTAGGATAAAATATTCAATCTCTCCCTCACCCACCGCTCCCAGCCCTTGAAGGCAAAGCCCCTTGGTCTGCATGTAGCTAATGGCCAGTATTCCACCGAGCCTTTGATAACGGCCCAGAGAAGAGTGAAGAGCAGCCAAGCACGAAGTACACCGTAATAAGGTCACTAAAGCCGTAAATTACTGGTTTTCATCCTTCGATATGTCTTGCAGTGGCCTGAGAGAGTTTCGCTTCATTAAATGTGAGAAGTCGCAACTGAAGCTAAACCTCTCTAGAGATATTAAATGCGGAACATATGCAATTATGGCAAATGATGCTCCCAACTTGAACAGCCCAAGCTTATTTCTAAAACTGTTATCTCAATTTCTTACCCACGTTTCCTCTGTCTTCACTGTCCCCTTCCCCTAGCCCACTGTGCCCTCCTGTACAAACAGCACTTGAAATATCAGCCAGGGCTCCGGTGCGCGACTGAAGGCTGCTGTTCCCATCTCGCTGATGAATCCCACAGGTTTTAAGAATCAAAACTCTGCCTCTGTCGTTCACAGCAGTCTTTCTGGCCACATTTTAATTAATTCCGTATGGTACAATGATGATAATTTGGCCCCAAATAAAAGTGAGCCTGAGTTAATGCTGTTATCATTAGAAAGATCTAATGTACAGAGGCAATTAGGAAATTCTTCTGGATGTATTGTGGAGTGTGAAGGGAAAAAGAAGGAACTGATGCCAAAAACTCATTTATCATATTAACAAATGTGAGAACAGGAGGTCCTAGGTGGGTTCTCCCCTGGGCCCCTTCCTTGATTGCATCTGCTAGTGAGTTCTGCTGAACATCATCTCAACCAATGTTTTCATTATTGTGCGGTTGGTACTGAGAGCTGGAGCGCAAATTCCAGAGCGGGCAGAGATGGAAAGCCCTTCCCACGTCACCTTGGTGACCTGCCTGGATTGAACTGGATGCCTTTTCTCAGTCATGCCCTCTTCCTTTGAGGTACAGTTTTCTTTCTTATTTTTCTTCAAAGTGGGATGATCAGAAGCCAAGGTTGTGGTGACATCTACATTTCAAAATGTTCAGCCCATTCTGTTTTGTTGTCCTGTTCGTTGCTAGCCCATGCATCTGGGTGTGCTGGTCCTCCTCACACTTCCTTGGTTACAAAGCATCCTCTTGACCCTGACGGGATTTGTTCTCCAAACTGTTCTCAGGGCTGCTTTCTTTATTAAAACATATGTATCATGTCATTAACCTATGGGATGCTGTTATTAACTGGCCATTCTGGAAAATGGTTATCACAGGACAACACCACTTTTGTATTGCTTTCCCCAGTGATATTTGCACCTTATTGAATGCCGGTGGCAAGTCAAGTCCTTTTATATCAGATAAAATTTTCATTTGAGGTAGACTCTTCTGGAATTCCTGACAGCTTTCAACTGATTTTGATACATATTTCCAAATTACTCAGGAATATTTAATATGGTCATATTAACCAGATATATAGGTTTCCATCTCCCAGGCCCCTGATGACAGTAAACGATTTTTAACTTTTTAATGGGCAAAAATATATCTTTAAAAAATTCAATGTCTTTGAATCCTCTTAAGTTTTAAGATTTTAAATTATCAGCATCTTTTTTTTTCAACTTTCTGTCCGTATCAGTACCATAATTTCTCTTGAAGGTGTTTTAAGACAAAAATAAGTATAATACTATTAAGCAAATAAATATATACTAATGACTCACAGAGAGATTGTGAGACTAAGTACAGGACATTCAGTTAAATTTGAATTTCAGAAAAGCCACAAATAATTTTTATTATGAGTATGTCCCAAATATTACATGAGACACTTCTACTAAGAAAATACTGATTGTGAAAATATTGATTCTAATAAGAAAATATTGATTGATTGTGAAATAAATCTGAAATTCAAAACTAACTGGACATTCTGTTCTGTTTTAGTTTCTGGGTTACTAAACCTGGAAACCCTACTCACAAATCTTAAGCTGTAGCTGTAATTTTTCTTCTGGCTTCCAGGTTGAATATCCAACTGCCTCCCCAACATTTCTGCACAAAGTCTGTTATGCATCTAAAAATTGGCACGCTCATAAAACGTATTAGTTTCAGTTGTCTTCTGACCTTCCCCAAGTCTCTTATTTCCCTTCTTCTCTCAGCACCCTTTCTGAGGTCAGACATTCTAAGTGTTCTACATCTTTCACAGGCATTCTCTTCATTCATCCACTCCTCTAACAAGTCCTCTAAAATATGCCTGAGATCCTGCCACTTTTTTTTTGTCATCCTTGCTATAAGTGTGGTCCTAGCCAACACTGCTTCTTACCCAGATCATTGCAGCAGCTTCCTAACTGGCCTCCTTGCAACCCATTTTGCACCCCAACTGTTCACCCCAAACGGGTGAGAGTCACCAGAGCTTGTAGCCAACCCTCTGAGAAACATCCGGACTCCCTGCCCAGGGCTAACAGGGTCTCTCAGGCTTCACCTCACTGAACCCGGACACACCAGCCTTTCTTTGGCCCCCAACACAACCCACTCCTTTCTGATTCAGAGCGTTTGACTTGTTTTTCCCCTTGTTTTGGATACTGTTTCCCCAGAACTCTTTGGGGCTGCTCCCCTACAATCCCTTCTCAACACAGCAACTGGCGTGAAATTTTAAAATAGAAGTTAGATCTTTGTCATTCTTGTTTAACATACTGCCATGCCTCTCCATTTTAGAGTAAAAGTCAAAATACGTGTAAGAGCTCATCAAGAACTGGCTCTTCTAGGCTTGCATCTCCGTCTCCCACTACCGTCCTGCTTGCTCAGCCCACTTTTTCCACGTCTGTCCTTGTCCCTGCCATCAGTGTGACCCTTCCACAGGCCCTCTGCTCTAGTCCCCTTTGCCTAGAATGCTCTTCCTCCAGTGCCTGCTTTGCTAAGTCCTCATATTTTTCAAGTCTTTTCTCAAATCTCAGCTTCTCAGTGAGGCTTATTCCACACCTCCTGCCATTCTCTCTTTCCTCTGAGTCTATCTTTTCAGTTTTTTCCGTAGCACTTTTGACTTCCAGTATGCTGTATCACCCACGTATTGTTTATGTTTTGTATCTCCTTCCGCTGGCTAGAATGTAACCTCCTTGAGATCATAGGTCTTTATTTTGTTCAGTGATGTAGCCCAAGAATGCAGTAACCCCTCAATAAGTATCAGTGAATGGTATGCAGTTATCAGTGTTCTAGAGTCAGATAGCCCAGGTTAACATCCTACCACAAGTGACCCTTTGCAAGCTACTTGGCATTCTGTGGTCTCATATTACTTATGTGAAGAAAAAAGCATTGATGATATTATCTACCTTCTAGAGCCATCGTTAGGATTTATTGCGATGACACATACCAGTTCCTTTGAATTGTACTGTACAGACAGCGAGCTCTCCGGAAGTTTTGGTACTTATTCCCTGCAGCAATCTTTTAAAATAAGTACTAGTGTTATCTACATTTTACAAGTGAGGGAAATTGAAACATAGAAAGCTTAACAATTTGATAAGAGACACACTGTAAGTGGCAGAATTGGGATACAAAGTCAGTTCCATTTGACAATACATTTAATATTCAGTCTCTCCTTAGAGTTTATAATGGTTTTGCAAATGGAATATTATTTTTCCAATTCCATCTTTTAGCTATAGGTATATAAGAAATTATTGATTTTTAAATATTTATCTGGTATAGCCTGTCATGAGCTTTGTCCTTTTAACATTTATTTCAAACCTCGTTTCAAACACTTATTTTAAAATCCTGTGTCAGATTTTCATGTATGGAGGAGAAACTTCAGAAAACATTCAGTAATGGAGGTAACAAAGCATCCCTGATTGATTCAGATAGTTCATGGCATTTGTGGGCAAGCTTTTAATGCTTGTTATTTATTGTCACACTCACTGTGGACCTAAAAGACACATTCTTTGTAATGCTTAAAGGTATCCTCTTATTCGTAGAGTTCTGTGCTGCTCTCATCAAGGATGTTTAAATTTATCAATTATCTTCACATATTATTTTAAATAACCTTGAAAAAATAAATGAGATAATACTCGCAAAACTCTGTTCAGTCTTAGGAAGAAAAGCAGTTTGTGAATTACAGGCACTGTACAGACAATATTGATTTGAAGTGTGCCTGTTGCTCTAATGTCTAGGATGTTTTGATGGAAACTCTGTTTTAAACTCACGGCTGTCTTGATCAATCCTTTCTCCACCTGAAACCAAAACTTCAAGCACCTGGTAAAAGGGCTGTTGCTCCAGTGGCTTGTAGGATCACACTATATTCTGTCTTCTACTCTATTGCAGATTCTTTCCTTCTGCCTTGTTGTCTCCCTTTCTCCTACTGGGAAGGTTATCTATCATTTCCATGTATCTGTTGCCCTACTTGGCAACCAAGGGGATGGTACCATCCCCCGACTCATGTCAGGTGCAGTGATGGGACATGGACTGGTCAGTAAAATGCAAGCAGGGTGACACATGCCATGTGTAAGCAGAAGGTTTGAAAGCCATAGCATCGTTCTACCAATACTCTTATCAGAAGAGCAGCTGGCCCCATATACGGGCTTCTCTTTCAGCCTCAGTCTCAAAATAAAGAAGGCAAAGAGCAGAGCTATCTAGTTGGTGCTAGATGTTGTTTACCTTGGGAAGGGGTTAGTGTCTTTTGGAAGGAGAAGGAGGGAAGCAAATACTTGTGACCAAGTGAGAATGCTTAGGAAATCGTGTTAATTTTCTCAAGTACTCTGCTTCACCCTATGGGAGGATTATACACTCCCAGTCCACTGGTATCTAGCTTAGTCATGTGATTTGCTAGTGCAACATGACCAGCTTAGCCAATAAAATGTCAGCACAAGGGGGTGCATGTCTCATCTTACTGTCTTTCTGTCATAACCAGAGCAGCATGTCTGGTGGGAGCTGTTCCATCAGCCTTGTCTCCAGAATGAAGAGGAAGGGACAGCAGAGATTCAGCCAAAGCACATTGGTTAAGGCCTGCAGGGGGTAAACCTTTGTTATTCTAAGCCATTGATATTTTGGGATTGTTTGTTCACATTGCAAAAGCTGACTGATGCATCTTCTTTTCCTTCAAACCTGGATTCCATTTCTCTACCAATAAGGTGACCAGCTTTTCAGAAAGCCAACCTGGGAGATAGCCATACCAAACAAACAAGTGATAAAATATGTAATAAATAATTACACACGTGTCAGTTATGACTCCATTGTAAATTGATGTAAAATAGGTGTTCATATGAAATTTATATTATACTGTATTATTTGCTTTTCTGTTATATCAATGCTTTTATTTAAACAAAAAAGGGAGTATTTAACAGTGATAATTAACAGCAATTAATGGTAGGATTGATTAAATCATGTGTGTGAAAGATCGTAACTATTTTATAACATTTCTTTTTATCCTCTTGTTTCATGGCTTATTTTTCATGTATTTTAAAAATAGGACAGTAAGACTAATTACACATGTTATCAATATTTAATTTTTTTAAAGATACATATTTCTCTCTGCCATATTATAGGATATTTTTATGTTTCTTCAGAGAAATCAAGTGTATTTGAGACTCGGTTTTTCAAAACATGTTGCTCAAGAGGTAGAGAGAACATTTTGTTCTTGTCATTGCTGTGATTCAGTTTTTCCTTGATATATGGCATAAAATGTGATGGTTGGTAAGATCTGACAGAACCACCTCCACACTGTAAGGGGCTAACACTTCTGTATCAAAATTTTGGCTGTTGTTTGTGCACATATTAGTTGCAATATCTGAATCAGGAACTGTAACTTTACTCAGTTTCATGGAGAGATTAAGGGAATGACAAGATATTGTGCATGTATCCCTGTGGTGCGCCCAAGATCATCAAAGGTCTGCTACTTTCAAGACAGCATTGGTTTTATTTGGGGTGATTTTAAAATGTATTGATTCAGAAATCCCTGCCTATGTTATGCTTAACCTAAGAGATTCAGTCTCCATATTTGCTTTCATATGGCTTTCCCCACCATGCCCAATCCAAAATTCTTTTTGGCATACTGACAGAATGCTTTGTTTTTGATTATTTCCCTTCCTAATCCTTTAACCTGTCGTTAAGTTAACACAGCTATTTAACCCTCTTTTCTGGTGACGTCTAGGTCATGCTAGCATTGATATTGTCATTATTTTCATTGTCATTATCTGACCTCTTGGAAAATGTGGTCACAATTTTTACAGTGTTAAAAATTAAACTAGCACCATCTGGATAAAAAGCAGAACAGTTTGTCCTCAGGCGAAGTCAAAGATGGACTGTTAATTTTCACGATTACAACATACTTAAGCTGCACACTTAAGTCGTATCACTCGGAATGACACAGCATGAGTGCCAACATCACCAGTCAGAGGAAAAATGAGTGACAGCGACTGCAGAAGGTAGTCTATACTTTATTCATTTGGCACTAAAAACAGTATTGCTTTCAGCCCCTCCTTTTTGAAATGTCCACTTTTTTTTTTATTTCCCACCCCACAAATGTTTGAACCTATCTCTGAATACCAGGATTTCTTGCTAAAGTTCAGTGCTAAAACCAGGGTAGAAGAAACCTGAGCAATGGGTTGACCACCCTGTTGCCAGTGAGCTCAGACTGTTGCTTTATTTAGCTGTTTGTCAAGACATTGCTAGGAGACTACCTCTTCTGTCATGCTTGGCTGAATTTTCTGGAGCTCTTGGGGCAGTTGCCAGGACATCTGGGTTCCAGAGTTAAAGGGATTCCATTTTCTGTAAAGGTCCAGGGGATTGTATGACCACACTTATCTTCATGCACCCAAGAATGTTGCTTATTCCAGAGCGTGTCACCCTCAAACATTTCATTCCTCAGTTTCTTGGGGTACTTTTTTTTATTCATGAAGTTTTAGAAAGATTCTATTACCGGACCTTTTAACAAGTATGAAAAGAAATTTGTTAAGAGGAATTAAATATCAGGACTTAACTTTGGCTGTTTTTTTTCTTTCTCTGAGAACCTGATCAAGTTCTGGAAAGCACTTGTGTGCTTGTCAAGTGTGGATGGAGATCATTAACTCTTTGTGTAATGTCCTTGATCATTTATTAAGAAGAAAAGAATGTCCTGATTTGTTAATTTCATAGACAGTTTTGCTAAAGTCATTTCTTCACAGGAATCTGTAATAGAATCTCCTAAGACCCTAACATCAAGTTAAAGTTACAACATCCCATTTCTATATTAGTATCAGATACTTGGGTCCGTAGGCCCCTCCCCTTCACCATAATTGCTGAAGTAGAAAACATGCTGGGGAAATGTTCACAACTAAGGGGAAACCTCCACATTGGAGGTCGAAAAGTAATTCAATGAAATTATGAAGGAATATAAAAAGTTGTATGTTCTATTTTATTTTAAAGTTATTTTACAGTATCGGTTAGAAATTTTAGCTGCAACAAAAGTTTCTTCTTGAAATAATTTGATGTTTTTCCGACTATGTACAGGCTCTGAAATCCTGTTAGTCATGAATTCTTTGAATTTGCTATTTATTTGACTTTTTACTGCATTAGAGTTTCCTTTGACATATTTCCAAAGGCATCCACTTCTTGTTTTTGAAACCACACTGGTACCCTTTATTCCTTTGGACCAATACTACATTACAGGAGGTAGACTTGTGTAGGATAAATGCACTGTATCTGCAGTAGAAATAACTTGCATTCGGATTTCAACACCTGTGATTGCTGGAGAACCCAGGATGCCTGATTCCTAATTCCTTAAGGGGAGCGTGGAGAGAGGCTTTGCTGGAGTCTGTGACCAGGTGTTCTGGTGCCTCTCATCCTGCTTTCTTTCCTGGACTTCTGAGAGGCATCCATCATTCCTGGAATCCTCCCACCTCTCCTCACTCTTACTTGCTTTCTCTTTCATTCCTCTCCTTCTCTTTTTCCTGACTACTGCTTTCTTCCAACCTCAATCATATTCCTTCCCTATTTCTTCTCAAAGAAAACTAGTTCTGAAATATTTTTTTTTCTGAATACATAGAGGAAGGTTGGATAGGATGCAACAGAATATAGAAAAAAAAAGTTGCAAAAGAAAATACCTTATGAGACTAAAGACAGAGGAACAGCTTCCATAGCAATGTTTATGGAATCAAATGAGAGATATTTTCTGTTTCTTCTTTCTGCTCTTTAAAGCTATTAATATTGGTGGCTTACTCTCCGAGACCCTTGAAATAAGCAGTGAGAGGCAGATTCTACACAAATGAACGTCTTTTTTTCTACTGACTATGTAGCAATTTTTAGTTCACTCCACACTGATGTATTTTCTTCTTAGAAAAACCCTAGTGAGTAACTCATACTGTATGTGTTTTAGAAAATAAAGGCCATATTTTACACAGGTTCACTTACCTCCATCCCCAAATAAACAGAGAGAATGTGCCTGTTAAAGTGCATTCTAATGAACCATGACGGCTGCAGGTAAAGGTATTGCCATGATGTTGGGGCTGGTCGAGATCCTCTGTGTCTTACCTTCTGGTTCCTTGGGAAATTCTTCTTAAAGCCTTATAGCTAAGTTGCTACTATTTCCTGAAACAAATGTCCTTGACAGATGTTGAGTTCTGCATCACCTTCCCCCACCTCTGACATTTTAGGGCTGTTTCACTCTTCTGCACTGAACAGTCTTTGTCAGGTCACTTCTCTTTCCATTCACAGAGATGCAAAAAGAGAAAAACAGGAAATGAAAACAAGCACAAGCTCCTGGGAAATTAAAAATTGTGTTTGAGCTAAATGATTCTTAGGAGAGAAAAACAAAAAAGACAAAGGTAAACAAAGTGAAAGCAGCATGCAGAGAGTCATGTTGATTTCAGTTAAAAGTTACCCAAAGAATTTCTGTTTCCACTTGAGAACAAAGCTGGATAAATAACTTAATTTTTTTAAAATGACCATAAAAAATAATAAATAAGGGATATAAAAATTAACATAGGATATAAAAGTTGTTCAGAAAACAACACAAACATTATAATTAACAGAGAATACTAATCAAACTCTTAGAAGGAGGGAAATAGTGTTGGTAAATATTGGTAAGACTGATGTTATTAATAGACCCTTCAGATGAAATGTGCACCTTCAGGTGCTTTGTAGTTCTGAAGTTCTGAACTTTTGCTGATTCTTTTTGATAGATACAAAGTCATTTAAACACTTCTAATGTTTAGTAAGTCCCTGTTGGTGTTCCCTGCATTCTGTGAGATGTGTGAGGATGAACAAATGAAACATTAAATATTAGCTGTTTTCCCATCAGTCAGACTACATCTGGGGAAGAAGAGAGTCAGATGTAAAGGCAGTATGTGATTATTAACAAGTGTGTTGCAGATAGTAAATAGGTTCAAAATTCAGATGTGAGAATAATATCTTTAAGTTGGAATGATTAAGAATTCGAGCCAGATTTTGAAAGATGAGTGTAATTCTAATACACATTAAGGAGAAACAAATTCAAGTTATGTGAGAGATAAACATAAAAATGTATCTTTAAGGGAAAAAGAGGAGAGGTGTCAAGGAAATAATAGTAAAGAAGGAAACATTGGGTGAGGAAATAGATAATTTTAATGACAATAAAGATCTTTTTACTTATATCCTAATCTTCCTTTTGATTGAAGCCCTGTGCCCATAAAGAAAATAAAGAGAATTGAAATATGCTTTTCACAGGTTTTCATGCTTGAATCTTAAAAATATATTAATTCACAGACACATCTACTGGCTTCACATTTTGAGGTTATTCTTTTTTGTCCTAGAGACCCCTGTCATTCTTTGGTATGTGCAGGGGTTAGTTCCAGGACTCCCCTTGGATACCAAAATCTGTGGGTGCTCAAGTCCTTTACAGGTGGCACTCCATGTCTGTAATCTGGGGTTGGCTGGATCCGCAGGTGTGGAACCCGCAGATACCGAGGGCTGACTGCACTTTGCTTATCAATGAATATACTTTTCTTTAATTGGTTTTCATGGCCATGGTTTTGTGAGACAACTAAATAAGATTAAATGGTGCTACCTGTGAAACCGAAGTAAGAGTTGGGGAAAGCTAATTGACAAAAGGCTCAAACAGGAAAACTTGCTCTCTTACAATGTGCTCTAAATAACTAAACTGATAAAAATCTTAAATTTATATTAGCTTGCAATAAAGTATACATATTTTAAGCTGTTATATAATTAATAAGCTGGTACAGATGAAAAGTTGAGTAATTAACAAAAACAATTAACCCAAAAGGAGGCAAGAAAGAAGAGCAAAGGGAAGCAGATAGTAGATATACACTCTCATGTATCACTAATTACAGTAAGTGCAAATGAACTAAACACTACAGTTAGGTAACAAAGTTGTCACACTACGAAAGAACACTCTAGCTAGAGTGTAAATTGGTACAATCACTTTGGAAAACTATCAGTGTGTGCTAACACTAAACATACGCAAACACTATCACCTGGCAATTCCAATCCCAAGTGTATACTTTTAGAAACACATACATACATGAACAAAAAGACAAGCTTGAGCATTGATTACCATGCAGTAACACCTCCCGCCCACTAAACTGGTGAATTTTCATCATCAGCAAAATAGACAATATTATTGCCCATTCCTCCAATAGGATAGTTAAGAATTCAGCAATGAGAATGAATGAACTGCTGTATACATCAACACAGATGAATCTTACAAGCATCACATAGAGTGGAAAACTTCAGGCACAAAAGAGAATATACTATATGGATACAACATTCAAAAACAGGCAAAACTAATCCATGATGATGAAAGTCATGGTATCAGTCATCTTAAGGAGTTTAATGACTGGGAAACGGTCATAGACTTCTCTCTTTGAATCTTTGCTCTGAATACATCATTGTAATTAATTTTGGAAAATATACCAAATTGTACACTTACGATGCAGGATGTTTAATTTCAGTAAAATATTTTCTTAACAAATGTCAAACCTTGCTTAATAAAGCCTAATTGTCTATTAATTTCTGGGTGACTTTAGAGCCTAGGGTAGGTAGATCAAGGCATAAAAACAATGTTAATGTTTAAGATGATCTTAATTCCAGCAGATCTGCTGAAAATACCAGATTTTTAGAGCACATTGTTTAGAATTTATGTGGATTGAAGACATAGTTCTCTAGCTGCTAATTAGCCATTGAGTTGGACATTTTGAGTAGATCCTTTTAGGGAATTTGCAAGCAATTCTTTATATTGTTTGCAAAATTCTGTGAGAAGAAAATGTGAGACATATAAAAAAATAATAGTCTATTTATCAGACAGTGAGACAGTACTGACACTGCTTCCTGGTTTGTATCTAATTAAACTGATGGAACTTCTATGCAAGTTACTGCATGACAGTTGCCACGTTATCAGTTGGGTCGTAGGCAAAAGGACTTTAAGTCTAAATGCTGAGATCTGAAGGAACAAACTCCATGTTTCCAGAAAGCCTTTGGGATAAAGTGCCTTCACTGCTTTTTCTCCCAGACAACCATACTTTTTAAGAACTGAATCTGACTCCTCTTAGCTTAGGGACAGCTACTCTGGTCATCACGGATCACAAAATATTGTGGCCTCTTTAAAAGTCTCAGTGACTAATTTAATTCTGGCCAATAAATGTAATAAGTTCCTTTAGCCCAACCCTGCCCTTACTTGTGGGACAGATTAGTAAAGGTGAAAAGTGAGTCACATAAGTGGTGCATTGATTCTTTCAGAAGCCATTGAAATATTCTGAACACTAGGGAAATCACAGAGACAAGATTTGGCTGCAGTATACAGCCCATCAGGGATAGACTTTTGGATGTAGTGCTGGAGGGTTGATAACTCTTGTCTTTTCCAGCTTCCAGTTGAAGGCCTACACTTCTAAAACGTTTTTGACTGAAGTATTTTAAATATACAATTCCAAAGTTGATTTTTTGGTTGGGTAGGGTGGTTGGGCATAAAGAGAAATGTAGGGCATATCGTTCATCACATCAAACAGCAGCAGGCTCTTTGCATTGTTTTTAAGGACCCTAAAGGCAAGAGGTGAGCCATAAATATAAGACAATTATTATTCATCACATGAAACCATCTTCCTTAACAAATGGATGCCCAAAAGGATGGAAGATAAGACCAAGTGAACTTTGCCTCATTTCTTGAGAAAAAAAAATGTTTTTAACATTTCCAGTTCACACCTGGTAAAGGAAACCTCACATCCTCCTGTGTTTCCTTTATTGCTCACACTCAATACTTCTGACACTTTTCATCACCAAATATGTGTGCGTGTAGGTTTCCCCACATCAAGAAATTCCGTGTCACCAGCTGGGTGTCCTGCAGTTTAGCTCAGTTCTGACACCATCTACCTGGAGGTAGCATCAGTTCCTACAAGGCTAATCCTCCCCTTTCCACTTCAGGTGCCGATCCCAATCCAGGGGGTCACCTGTGCTTATAGCCAGTGGGCTATAAAAATCCACCCCCTTCTTGGGTTTGATTTGCTAGAATGGCTCACAGAACTCAGGAAAACAGTTTACTTACTATATTACTGACTGACTGTAAAAGGATATAGCTCAGAAACAGCCAGATGAAGGAGACGCATGGGGCAAGGTGTGGGGAAAAGGACGCTGAACTTCCATGTCCTTTCTGAGTGCACCACTGTCCTAGCACCTCCGCATGTGCAGCAACCCAGAAGCTCTCTAAAACTCATCCTTTTGGGTTTTATGGGGGCTTCATTACATAGGCACAATTGATCACATCATTGACCATTGTTGATTAAATTCAATCTCCAGCTCTGATGAAAGTTTCAACCTTCTAATCACGTGGTTCCCCTGGCGTTCAGCACCCATACTTAGGGACTTTCTGAAAGTCACCTCATTAACATAAACACAGGAATGGTTGAAAGCGGGTTGTGATGAATTGCAAACCACTTTTATAGCTCTTATCACTTAGGAAATTTCAAGGGTTTTAGGGGCACTGTGCCAGAATCGAGACTAAGATCAAGTGTATATTTATTATATAAAAATCACAAAAATCACACACCCTTATCCTTCACCCTCAATAATATAAACAGATGCGCAGACATACAAAACCCTAACAAAACATCAGACTTTCTTCCATTATCAAGAATTCTGATAAAGAGAAACTCTAAAAAGTGCTACTATATTCAATCCAAAAAAAAAAAAGTCTATTAGATCCAATTTACCCATTCATTCTAAGAGACTCATTCAGTGTATATGAGTATTTTACAAACACTGCTTTACCTTGCAAAGAACTTGCAGCTCTAATTACTTGTTAATTAGCAGTTATTTCATAGTTGCAGTGAAGTTCTAAAATAATAATTACTGTTCATATATTACATTCATTTTCTGAGGAGCCCCCTGTGCATGCCCATTTTATTAATAGAAACAACGTGATTGCTACTATGCTTGTATGTTTTATTTATTTCTGTATAGGTGTGATTGCATTGCAGTTTCTCATTTTTGGCTGCTGTATAATTCATGATTTGTACTATACTGTAGTAGGTGTATGGCACCCTCATTTTATTAGCTATGCTATAATTTCTGCAGCCATATGAAAATGAAGTTTGGTCTTGGAAAGATTTATTTGTTTGTTTGTTTATCCATGTATTTATTACTTTTCGGCATAAAACATATCTCTGAACCATATCCTCAAAACACTTTCAATTTGTACCCTCGTTTTGAAGTTCCTCTTAACCACCTTGAATCTCAAAGATCATTTAAAAGGGCCAAACAGTGCACCGATTGCTGGAGTTTGCCAAGTCATACTGATATCTGACAAGAAATTGGAAAATAATAATCCTGTAGCCGCAAGAGCTGAGAGAGTAGTCTGACTTCAATTAGTGGGAATTTGATGTGCGGGAATCAGAAAGACAGTCACACTTCATGAATTTGTTCACGGCATTTAACCAGAATTGGCATCATTTTTGACACTTCCACCAGTTAGTAGGAAGCAAAGAAATTTATTTGTCCAATGGTGACTAGAGTACCATCAGTTCATTGATGTCACTTTTAAAAAGGTTAAACACAGCGATTAAATTCTCAAACTATTTTAGCTTTTAGGGAAAGAATTCTGAAAACATTTGGGTAAGATTTCAAGTTCAGATGTTACTTTGGCTATAAAATATAGCCAAAATATCTGAACCTAATTTTTAGAAGTATCTACTTAAAAAAAAAAGTTAATCCTCTCAATGTGTGTTGATCATCAGCAACCTTCTGTACAGCATGCTAGGCCATAAAGATAGTGTGAACTGGGGTCTAGGGTTAAGAATACAGAACATGATACCCAGATGGTTTTTAATGGAAGCATAGTCTATTGAAAAGAGGACAGAAGGTTGGGAAGGTGGATTAGAGCCAGAATGTCGTGTACGTTGAATGTTAGGCTAAGGAATTCATTTGGAGCAATCATCAATGTCATCAGTTTCTACCGGGGCTATTTCTGTAGCCCCGTGACTGACACCCTTGTACCTAGGCTCATCTAACGCTTTTCTACTCATCAGAGTGAGTTTAGTTTTCTGAAATATAGATCTGTTCAAAACACTCTGTTACACAACTTCCTATGGTTTCTCATTTCTTTCAGGATAAAATGCAAACCCCTGAGCTAACCTCATAAGACCATTTATGATCTGTCAGTTGATTTCGTCCACAGCTTATTTCCTTTATCTCTACCTAGTCTGTCAATTTCTTAAGTTTATTAAAGGCGTCGTACTTCCTTGCTTTGCAGTTAAGTCCTCTCTGCCTGTGTCCTCCCTGTCTTTCTAAACAGAGCTCATAGAGCACCTTTCCCCCCCAGACGTCCACCCTTACAATGACAGTGTGGTTTAGATACTTTTTTATGTGCTGCTGTAGAACCATGGACTTAACCTGTTTTGACAGTTACACTATGTTTAAATTGCCCTCTTGCTTGGATGCTTTCCCCAGTAGACTGTGACCTCCTTGAGGGCAGAAATTTTGACTTTTTATCTAGAAGGTCTACTGTGGATCATCAAATATCTGTTGAATAAATGGATACTTAAGCCAGTGTGTGGTGTGATTTGGTTCGTACTTTAGAAAAATTAATCTAGCAAGCAGTGAGAATGGATCAGGAGAGAAGGAATAGTACTGAAATACAGGGGATCAGGAAAAGGTGGGGATGACAATGTCACAGACATTTTGGTCTCACCAATAATTAACCATTATGAGTGTCACTATACTGATTCTCCTGCATAAAATATTTATTCTATGGCTGTAACTACTGCATATAGCTGGGTTATTCCCAAATAAATATTTCCAATGTTGACCTATCTCCTAAATTTCATGGAAGCATTGGAAAGGAGTAGAAATACGGGATTTTGATTCAGATAGATGTGAATTCTTATTGTGACTCTGACATTCAACATTATTTTTGCACTGGCCTTAATTAAATATTTAAAAACTGAGAGCACTGGCCCTGAGGGAATAATTTTATCATGATTAATTATAAGGTATAAATTAGGTAGGATTCACAATAGAGTAATGCTTGGTGTCTGATAGGCTTTCCATAATGGTAGTCACTTCCATTTGCTTACTGAAGTGTGCCATGTAGACACCACGTGGGCATATAGTTGAGGTTTAATTTACCATATGCCTCCCCCACCTGTGTCTGCTGCTTCTCATCTTTTTTCTTTTTAGAATTATGGCAACTCCGGCCCCTTCCCTTATATGCTGTAAGTCTAATGGTCATCCGAGACTTCCTCTTGTCCCCCAAATGTTTACATGCAAACAGTAACTAAACCATTTTGTGCTAACACCTTCATATCTCTTGAATATGTCTAATATCCCACGCATGCTGTCTTTAGTCAGGCTCATCTTTTATCTCCTGGTAGTCTCCCTATGTCCCGGTTCAGTTTATCCTTCCAATCTGAGAGTTAGCAGGAGTGATCCTTCTAAAATGTAAGTGTAATCTTGGTCGCTCCAACCTTAAAATGCTCTAATGATCGTCTTTGATCTGTGGAATAGAATGCAGATTATCTAGAATGGCCCAAATGCTTAAGTCGTTGCCTTTCCTTGCAGTCATATCTTCAGGCTTTTCCCTCCTACACACTGTGCTCCAGCCATGATCTTGTCCATATTCCACATTGTTTTCTTGGATTCATGCCTTTGTATAACTGATTTTTTTTTTTTTACCAGGGTATATGAATCTGTTGTTGAGACGGCATTAATTTCCTCAAGGCATACATTAAAATGTCTGTTAAACTGCTCCTATTTTTTCAACTGAAACCTATGGGGAGCCTTATTTTCGGCTCATAAATTGCTGGTGCTGAGGGCTACAATAGTGAGCAAGACACACCTCATCTCCTTCTCAATGCAGTTACATTTGGTTGATTCTACTTAAATCAGGGCAAAGAAAGATCTTCTAGATGTTTTTAACTTCTCTCTCGTAGTGAAACAGAATAGTGAGGATTTTTATTGTGTTCCGAGATTATAAGTTAGAAAAAAAGACATTTTCTCTCCCAGTGACTCTTAGGGAGACACAAAAAGCAGCATTGTCTTCTAGGTAATATTAGTATAAATGCTGAGCATTACATGCAGACATATTGTAATCTTCCAACCAGAAGTCAGCTTCAAGTCTATATCCTAGAGTTGCAAAATCTCATTTCTAATGCCTGAGGATTTGACGGCCATGAAAGTTAAGCCATTGTCAAAGTTCTGCTTCTTCAACTTAATTGAAATAATAGTTAAGTGAGAATTTTTAGGCACTCCAGGCCAAAAAAAAAAAAAAAAATGAAGAAGGAAAAAGAAAGAAGAAAAGCAGGTAATCCTAAATGTAAATATAAACAAGTTACTTAAAATTAGTCATCAAGAATGGTTTGTCCATCCTCTCACCAAGTAAGCGAATAGGTAATGCACCTTAAGCTCTTTGGAGGAAAAGAAAACTGCGATTTTAATAAATAATGAAAATACTTCCCTGGAGTTTTTGAGCTTCTTATTAAATTTATCTATTTTGGAATGTAAGTTCCTTTGGGGCAAATACTATATTATGTTAACATCAAGAAATGATACATGCTTTATAAATATTTTAGAAACCCCAGGAACTAATTGCCAAGAGCAAGGGGTTTATTAGTTGTCATTTCAGTATCAACAGGCCACTGTGGCAGTAGTGCCCATTTGTAAGATGACTGAAACACTTGGTCTCAGAGATAAACCGAACCAGGTTGTTAGTGTTGAGGCTGGGAATGGAAATCAGGAGCTATTCCTTCTTCTCCAGTCTATGAAAAAGATATTCTTCAGATACTTTATCATATTTTCTCTGTGGGAATGTTTCTCAACCATGGCTACATGTTAGAATTACCTGCAGAGCTGATGAAAGATACTAATGGCAAACCTCACTCCTAGAGATTCTGGGGTGGGCTGAGACATTCTTGTATTTGTAATCAGGGCTGTTTCTTTTATTTATTTACACATAAAAAGCCCTGTATAGTTATGTTAATTATGAGATTCTAAAGCATACTCTCACATAATCAATAGCCATCGTTGTCATATTATGATTGCACAAAATCCAAAGTCTTTATGATGATCCACAAAGTCCTGTATTGCCTGGAGTCTTTCCTACTTCTCTGATTCTGTTTTCTATTATTATCTCTCAGCTGGGTCCATTCTGTCCTAGACACATTGGCCTTCCTAATAGAGCAAAGTTAATTTCCATTTCAGGACCTTCGTAAATTCTCCCTCTGCCAAGATGCTCTTCCTCCAGATCTTTTTATGGGCTGCTCTCTTCAAGTAGAGAACAAGGATTGTGTTCATCTCATTTACTTCTCTATGCCAAGTGTTTAGAACACTACCTAACACAGAGTAGGCACTCAGTAATACATCTCAAATGAATAGGTGACTTAAAAAATGAAAAATTAACACAATATTGTAAATCAACTATACTTCTATTTAAAAAAGTGGAAAATGCCTAAAACAGTTTCTTCTTGATGTTAACTCCCTATATCTTCCCATTATGATTATGAAGACCTATTAGATATTTTCCAGTTGGAGACCTGTCTTGAGTTATAGATACATCTGGGAGCAAAGAGAGTTGATAAAGATGGGGCTTTGGAACTGTCAGTATGCTCTTGCCTCTTGTGGGCGTATTTCATGGTCTCTCACTAAGTCAGAAGAATAGATGCAGGCTAGTTCCTCTGTCAAGGAATGGTCCTTGAATATTATAATTTCACAGAATTTGAGTAATCCAGAGTCATCTGAATCTAACCACATACCCCCAAACCAAGTTTTAGGATTGCATTCTTTGGCAATTAATGCTCTCTCATATTTAGATAAGAGGGCTAGTGAGACTGTGAATTCAACTCACTGTATAATTCAGCAACCCAATGATCATATTTTGAATCTGTGGGTTTTTTTTGTTTTTTGTTTTTTACTGCATTAGCCTTTGGCTATTAAAGAGAAGAAAGTATTTTATAGTTTGCTGGTGTTTGACCAGCTGGTGGGCTTAACATAAGAATTCTAAAATTTTAGCTTATTATAATCTTTTCTTTTAAACACAGATAAAAGCACTTTATTTTGAATTGTCAATAGCAGTCTGCTGCTAAAGCTTACTTTAATAGGTACTTCCTCGCAGATGATAGAACCTCAGGAAACAATAACTGTGTCGATGCTGTGTCCCTTGGTCATCAGTGTTCTATTTCTTAATAACATCTAAATCTCATTTCCTTGGAGTCTAAGCAGTAGAGACAATCAGTAACTACATCTTACATACATGTATGTGTGTATAAGTTGACCCTTGAACAACACAGGGGTTAGAAGCATCAACTGTCCATGCAGTTGAAATGTCAAGCAGAAATCACAGATCTGAAAAATACAACTAAACTGAAAGATTCAATAGAATTTTTATAGACTAGATCAAGTGGGAGAAAGGATCAGTGAACTTGAAGACGACACAGTGGAATGCCATCTAGTCAGAGGAGCAAAAAGAAAACAGAGTGAAAAACAGTGAAGATTTCTTAAGGGAATTATGGGACACCCTCAAGTGTACCAGAATTCACAGTATAGAGGTCCCAAGAGGAGAAGAGAAAGAGAAAAAGGCAGAAAGCTTCTTCGAAGAAATAATGTCTGAAAACTTCACTAACCTAACCTGAGGAAAGAAATAGACACCCAGATCCAGGAAACCCAGAAAGTATCATGAAAGATGAAGCCAAAGGGACCCACAATGTGACGTAATAAGTAAATTGTCAAACGTTAAAACAAGGAGAGAATCTTAAAAACAAGAGGAAATACATAATTTCTCAAGAGATTCATCTCTGAAGAAAGAGCTAATAAGTAATACATGATAACACTGCCTCCCTCTCCAAGACTAACTTGGAGCAGAGGGTAACAGCAGAAGGGTACTGGAGGGAGGCCTTTGGTCTCTCCTTCCCATGTGTTGACCAGTCTCTAAGGTAAGAATAGAGCCCATTTTCAGTAGAAATTGCTTTACCTTCTCAGCAAAGAGGAGGCTATAATGTCATCGCTCCATTCTCTTTTTCACCAATGTACAAAGAAAGCATTCTAACAGTATGTTTCACTGATCTAATGTAGAAAACCAGAATCATTTTGTCATCTGGAACTAGATTTAAGCTATTAACACAGAGGTTACCTACTATTCCTTTCACTGCCAACTATTCTCTTGAATCATTCTGTTTTAACATCTCTCAGTATGAAGAGCCAACTTGATCCATTTTATAGTCATAAAATTCTTTGTTTTTCTCATATTTGTAAATCTCTGCAATTTTTATGGCCATCTGTTCATGTTCCGTTTCCCAGGATACAGAGTAGAGTTCAACCCCAGATCCTTTATTTTTTTTCCTCTTTCTTTTTATTCAGACAACTTCTTTTTTTTTTTTTTTTCATATTTTTTTTAAACCTCCTTGAAGAGTCCAGGACCTAATAGCATTCCATATGAAGTGATAGCCACTTATTTCTCTTACATACCATCAAGATTTTCTTCCCTATCTTTCCAGGTCCCAGTTCTCATTAACACAGCTCCAGATTTCACTCATGCTGGTGTAACAATTTCTGTCAATCTTCCTTCGGTAATTATCTTAATTCTCACAGAGAGCTCTTTTTATCCTAAAGGTTCAGAGACCCGTTCTGTGGAAATGATCACGATTTCTTTTCAAGCTTTCAATTTGTTTTGTTCGCAGTTTTCCAGCTAAGTATAAGAGGGGATTTTACAGCCAGCACGTTATATGATTAAGACAGGGGCTGGACAAACACTCTCAAAGCATTCTTTGTCCTTTCACTTCTAAGCCCACATTGCCCAAATATTCTGCTGTTTTATTCTACTCACAAATTTCCAGGACAGGTGCTTCTTAGGTCTCCTTAAAAATTTGTGGTTCTTAAGCAGCTAGTCAATTATTGTGTCTTTACCAAACGCCTAAGTGCTTAACACTTAGGGTTCTGCATCATGTTGCCATTAAACTTGAGTGTTTTGAAGTAAGATCACTTGGATTTTAATCTCATTCTGTCAAATGATTTTGTATAATTATTTTAATCAGGGCTATTAATATACACTGCTGTAACCAATCCCTTTACAGTTTTAGTAGCTTAACACAATAAAAGTGTATTTTTTTTCCTACCTCGTATAAAATCCAGCTCAGATGTTCCTGATTGGGTGGCTTTCCAGGGTGTCTTTACCCCAGGTGTGACTAAGGGATCCGTGCCTCTTCCATGTAATGACTTCTGGCATCACATAGGTGCTCTGCTGAATATCTGCATTCATCTGGCTGATGAGTTGTGTAGCAAAACGTAAAACATCACATAGAACATTTTAGGGACAAGGGAAGAACATGATTCCATTCACATTCCATTCAACAGAACCAGAACAATGACCCAAGCAACATGCCAGGATACTGGAAATTATAGTCTTCTGTGTTCTGAAGAGAATATTAGATGGTTAACACTGGGGAAAGTTCTTTTATTGAGGTTTCTTCAGCTGTAAGTTGGAGCGAAAAGCACTACTTACTTCATAGGTTGGTGTGAGTTTGCCCAACCACAGGACGCGTGTGATAAATGCTAGTTGTGATTATACTTGGAAAGGTAGTATGATGGCTTTTGAGACCAAACTTCATTTGCAGCAGCATCAGAAAACTCTTGAAATATTGGGAAGCCCAGAGACTGAAAGAGACCTGAGGAACCACTTTGCCTTTTACAGCCACAGAAGAGCTGAGGAGGGTCTGCCCTAGCTGCTAACTCAACAGAGGAAACCTAAAAATTGTTACCAGACTGACCCCGGACTCCAATTTTTATTATCAAATCATTTTCATTTAAGTTGAAACCAGAGGAGCTCTTGACCTGATATCCTTATATTCCTGCAAGATCAGTCTGGAGGAAGGAAGAGGAGTGCTGTGAGGACCCAGAAATTGCACATAAGTAAATGTGTGTAATTCTAAATGCATTTTTCCTGAGGAGAGAGTCCCTGGTTTCATTGCCTTTTAAAAGGGCTCTGTGTCTTATCAAAAATCAAAAGCAATTGGTCTTAAAAGGGTAACTGCTGTCTAAAATTTATTATATTGTGGATTCAGTTAATTACTCAAGGGCCTCTGTTTTGACAGGAGAAAGTGAGAAGGCATTAGTCAAAAGGAAGGCGGAATATTCACCCGCTGTCTCCTGTGTCCTCCCCATTGGGTTGCAAACAACAGCTGTGGGAAATGGTGATGTCTTTAGTTTGTGCTTTTCAAAGGGGCTTTTTCTGATTCTGGTTTTTTGTTTGTTTGTTTTTGTTTTTTTGTTTGTTTGTTTTTTATACAAGGGGCATTGCATTTGTAGACTTCTAGTTTTGCCATTGCTTTTGTCTTTCAAACATTTGCACCAGTGCTCTTCATGCACTGCTACCCTGTTGGAGCCCTTTTTCTGTAATTGAATTATATTGACTAGATGCTATTACAGCCCATGCTCATCTTACAGAAAACTTGGGAAGCTCTTTCGATGCTACAAGCTTTGGTCAGCTGGAGCTCGCTTCTCTGCTCCATCACTAAATGGACTCTCTTTTTTAATTAGTGGAGGACACTCCCATCCTTTACCTGCTAGCTTTCCACTCCTCCCTCCAGTGGGCCTGTTACAGTGATGTTTCCTGCGGGTGTTCTCAGACTTGGGGCAGACACTGACCTTTTATGTTGAGAGAACTTCACTGAATCCAGTGTTCGTATGAGGTTTAGACTACTGATGACATAGTCAACCTTGAGAAAGGTAAAATCCCATTTTCCAGTAACTAAGATAGGATAAAGATCTGTAATTTTAACTGGATGATACAAATGCATAGTGACAGCTTTGTAGAGACGTTTATGAGCAGAAAGGCAAAGTATCTTTTTCAGAAAAGACTGACCCCCCCTAATTCCTACTCTCATCTGTCTTACTTGGTCTTCCTCCCCTCCTTCTCTCCTGCAAGCTTCCCATCTCAGCAAATAGCCAGGTGTTGAAGCTGGAAACCTTGTGTCATCCTTAATTGCGTGCTTTGTGCCTCCCAACACCCATAGCCATTAGCAAGTCCTCTTATTTCTACCTTTAATATATATTTCAAATTTGTCCACATCACACCATCTCTGTTGCCATCTCCTCCTCCACACTATGTCATTTCAGCAACTCCTCGACCTTCTAGTTGGCCTGTTTTATCTGCTTTTGCCCACTCCAATCCATTCTTCATCCCAAAGCAATATATAAACCAGAGGATGGCACTGCCTGTTTAAAACCCTACAATAGCCATCATTGTATTTAAAACAAAATCTAAACTCCTTCTGGTGGTCTGCAGAGCCCTGACCATCTTCAATCTCATTTTGCCACGCTATGCTTAGTTTATTAAACCTCTTTCTATTTCTGGAAGTTGGCGGGTCAGTTGTTATTTTAGGGCCTATACATATGCTGTTCTTTCTGCCTGGGATGTTCTCCCCCTTCGTTCTCTGTGCAGATCATTTCTTTTCCTCCTGAGTGTCTCAGCTTGCTCTTCTCAGAGATCTCTCAAAGATGCTTTCCCTGACCACCCCAAGGACACTTCTGGTCTTCTTTATCTCATTCTCTTATGATTTTTCCTCTTTGGCACCTATCACCATCTCTAATTTTGTTTACCTTATTTTGCCTTTACTTGTTCAAATATTGTCTATTATCATGTTAGAACCTACATTCTTTGAGTATAGTGACCATAACTGTCTTGTTAACCTCTTTTTGGAAAAGGCAAAATATACATTTTTATGAGAGAGTCAAAAGCTATTTTTTTCTACATCCTGATCTCAAGTCCATTCTCTAAACTTCCTTGCAGCACTTAATGAACAGTAGTGGAATAAGAGTCCAGAAGGAGCAAAGCAGATTTATCTCCATTCATTCATGGAGCAGATTTTTGTTGCGTACTTAGTGTGTACCAAATGTTGTGATAGATGCTAGAGACTCAAAGGTCAGAGAAATAGATGTCTTTCAGGTCCTCAGGAAGTGTAGACTAGTTCAAAAGAACAAGTTTCTTCAATTACTAAAGACTTAGTACAAATCTAAAGATGCGATAAATGCTACAGCTAAGAAGTAACAGAAGCCATGAGGGCACCTTGTCAGAAGGAGAAAAGGAAGTGAAGTCAGAAAAGGAGACACATGTGCAAAGGTGGAGGGACCATGACAAACACAAGAAAATGAGGGGAGGCTGGTGAGACTAGAGTGTTGAGCAGGAGGAGCAAGAGGTCCTCTGATGGGAGGTGGGCTGGAGGGTTGTGTGTAGACCAGAGGCAAGAATCATAAGACATCAGTGTGTGAGTATTTAGCCCAGGATGGAAGGTGGAGGACAGGAGAAGGCAGGAGTCAGTTAGCACTGACTTGATCAGCTTGATGTCTTCAAGGACTCCATCTGTTTGCCAAAGTCAACTTTATGGAATTTAGTTACAGGAGGTCGTCAGTAGCTTTAGGGTGAATTTTAGTAAGTGAGGTGAATGAGTGACTGAATGTATGAAGTCAAGGAGGGAATTAATAGCTCATAAAAGGACATATGACATAATTAAGAACCTATTAAGTATAGCTCTATTATTTATTGGTCAATTTCAGGAGTAGTAAACTGTGAAATAGTTTGTGTATGTTTAAACAAATGACCAGATAACTGTGTATGGAGAACACTAATTCTGATTGTATTGAGGCTTGAGTGCCATGCTCACTGCATGTACTTCAATCTGAAGTTGTCTGGGTGTCCTACTGCCAGCATTCCTAGTTAGACCAAATAATAATAAGCTAGTCTTATGGTAGGCACCAAATAACATGGGTCACAGTGTAGCTGATCTGACTTTTAAGACGGGTCCAGGTACCTCACTGAACATGCTTCCTTCCACAAGGGAAGCTACTGGCATCCTATGTATGAATCTTGTAGTTTACTTCTCTGGTATATACAAACACTCCAAATCTATAGTTTAAGGTTTTTTATAGAAGCCCCTAAAAGGAACAACGTATTATAGCCGTGATTTGAACATGGAGAAAAGGATTAATCTCTAGTTTTTAAACAAGTAAACTCTTCCGTATTTTCCTTTGACTCCCACCACAGTCTGTGAGTGACTTTAAATGCATTGCCCTCTAAGCACGTAAAATCCAGTCCTTATCTAAAATGGACAAAAAGTATGATGCATCTCCAAAACCTCCCATCTCTTTTTCTGTTAGATCAAATGTATCAGATCTAAATTCTTCTGCCATCACTTGCCACAGATAATAATAGCATGTTCCCATGCTGAAGTCAGTATAAAAGTTTATGATGTTATTGACTGCATACAGCTCTATCAGACCTCAGTATTATTGATTTAATGACTCTTTCCTCTTCTTTTTTTTTTTTAAATTCAACTCCACAGTTACCCCTTGGTTTATTAGAGTGCCAGTGCTCAGAGCTTTTTATTACATATCTTACAGACTTATTTCTAAGGAAGCCTGCCCATAAATTACTCACCAACCGTTCAAAAGCAGAGCCAGAATATAATAAATATCAAGAGATTGGGGGGTTGGGGGGAAGCCTAGGTAGTACTCAGATCTCTTCTTGCTCTCTGCCTTGCTCTCTGTAAATTAAAAAAAAAAAGAAGAGGGAAGAAATTTAAAGGAAAATGTCACCTGGCATGTGGTGTATCTGTGTCTCATAGCAGATGGCATGGTTCTGCATGGGGAGAAGGATGAAACGCCACACGCACGGCTGGAATGGAAGGATTTTGAGCAAGTGGTATTCCTGGGAAGCTGGCCGGCAGGCTCTGACATTAACAGTTTTATTCAGTTCAGCTGTGGGCTGGAGCAGCCTTGGCTTCCAACGTGTGGCCGTGTTTTAATGGCTGTCCCTCTAGTGCATGTAGGGTGGTGTGAAAAGTAATTGTAGCGGGTGGCAAGGTTGATAGGGTTGAGGCAGATGGGGAGATAATGTGCTTTATTGCCACCTTTTTCATTTACTCAAGAAGAAAAGGAAACAGGGATGAATTACTCAAAAAAAAATGGGATTTGCTTCTTAAAAGGAAATTATCTGAGACAGGTGACATTGTGCCCCATTTTGAAAATCTTCTAAATTATAGTTCCAATGTCTCCTGCATTGTACACGAAAATTGCACTTCCTACTGTGAAGTCAGAGTCGGGAAGAAAATGAGTTTGCAAATACACTGGCCTCTAAAGAACATGGCATGCATTTAGCAGCATGATATGTGTGCATATTGGGGTGTCGTCTACAAAAGCCAGGAGTGGTTTTGCTCTTGCTTCTATTTCAAATGACTCTACAGAGGTAGAGATGAAACGATATGATTAAAGTCTATTGTGCTCAGTTTACCTGTTGACCACATTATGTAGCCACACCTGTTTTCTTTCGGAAGAGGTTGGTCTGCTGCTTTTGAACCGTGTCATTGTAAGGCGGCCTTGGTGGTAATGGGTTGTGCCTTCAGCAGCAGACTGCCTGTTTGCCCTACTTATCATTTCCCCAAAGACTGTAAACAGCTTCCTTGGACTTCGGCGTAGCCCTTTAGATACTAGAAGTAGATGTCTGCCAGTTCCTGTTTATAGGATCCTCATGTCCTATTAGGTTTGAGGAAAACAGATTCCGCCATGAAGGGCTGATAATTGGATGTGTATATGATGGCAAGTTTGTTTTTTTTTAAATTTGCCTCTGCTTCTTGTCATCAAACACCACTAACACAAGTTGAAAATCATGTCTCCATGTCTGTGCCATGAAGCTTTTGTCTACACAATACTAAAGTAACTAGTTAATTCAATAAATGTTATCAAACAGTTATGTGTACGTGGAAAAAATCTCAATAATATTTGCTGTTGAGCTAGTGGTGTTTGTGCTATGTCAGCATAGCCTAAGACAAATTTATTCTATTGTATATAATGAAATATAATACAGAAGGTGGTCAATACAGACTTTCAAGTGTGTAGTTTTATGCACATTCAGTTTCTCTTCTCCATTCCTCAAGGATTTTAATCTCTTTTCTGTTTTCTTATCATTTCCTGAAGCACAGCCTTTCACATTAAAACCTTTAAAAGTTTGACAAAGGACACAGTTTCCAAAATGTTTATGTTGTTTTCTTTCTAAAGTAGAACAATAATTATATTTAAGGGAAAGATAGTTAGATTTGAATGAACTTTAACGGGTATGGGTGAACTGCAGTGCGCACGTTGCAGCCGACACCCAGCGTGTCTCTGGTATACTGCGCACTGAATTACGTTTTAAGTGACCTGTTTTCTTAGTTACGAGAAATATGCGTTTTCCTGCATTACTATGCTGTATTTTTCTGTATTTTACTCCATTCTTTAGTGAGGCAAAGATGTCATATGGTTAAACATGTTAAAATGGAAAAATGAAATTAGAAACATAAATAACAGAACAAAATTTGGAGCTTTGGAAAAAAGCATTTTACTATAGATAGAATGCTGTGTAGTTTTTTTTTTTTAATCTGTCAACAAAAAAAAGTATTTCTCTCTATCACGGAAATTGCCTAGAAATGTAACTCAGATAATTCTGCATTATGATTCTTGAGGAGAGGTGATGTCTTCAAAACCAAATTCATTGAATTCAACTATAAAACCTCGAACTCTGTCTTGGTCTCTGAAAAGGAGAGTAATGTGTTCTCTGGCATCTCCCTACCCCATAGCACCTCTTTTAAGCACCTTGACATTAACAACTTATTTCTAACTTGAAGCCACCCTGTCCTCACCTTCTCTATCAGGCAGGCATTTATTTGCTGCACTATCACCAGGCTGCTCATTTCTGGACACTGGGATGGAGAGAAATTGACTTGATGGTTAGATAGGTAAGTAGGTAGGTAGGTAGGTAGGTAGGTAGATAGATAGATGGAATGTTGACAAGAATTGTAGAGTGATAATTTTATTCTCAGTTGACTTCAAGTTCATGAAAACTTTCGATGATCTCTAAAGATAACCCAAGTGGTATTGTAATATAAAGAGTAGAAGTTAACACTAGCATACCCTTCAGGGATGCTCAGGCTTGTGTGATGGGACTGTGGCTCTGTGTCTAGACTAGATCAAGGGAGCTCATCTTTATATCCTGCATCTTTCTAGTTTGTCGTCACCATCGTAAATGTAACTGCCTTTGGTCCTCATAATATTTCTGTGAGGACTTTGACATCCAGTGATGATTTTAAAAATATTAAAAACAGGAGCCTGCACCAAATAATCAGAACAAAGGAGGAGGCAGCAAACAGCATGTAAAGGCTCCCATAGTAGACATTCATCCTTTGGTTCTGACTGTGAAAGGCTCAGGGGCTCTGAGAGGCAGGGCTGGGAGAGGCCACTGGAGGAGCTCAGGGCAGTGGCTATTTATCAACCAGTATGGAAGTATTTCATTATTTTTAACAATGGCTGTGGCACTCTGGTACATGGTGGTAAACGCTGAATAAGTTCTCTGCCCATTAGCTCTGTTCTCAGTGCTTTTTTTTTTTTTTTTTTTTACACCAATGGATAGACAATATATTACTGCATTAACATTACTGGTTTAGGAGTTTGAAGGTTTGTATTCGAATCCTAGCACCATCACAAAATAAGTACTGCAATTTTGGTAAAGAAGTTACTCTAAAGTCAGTTTCTTTTTCTATAAAGTGACAATTATAATGCTTGCTTTCAGTATTTAAAACAATTGTGAAAGTTAATAGTAACTAGTGACATTTAATACTCTCTGGGCTCATTGAGGATGCTTTGTTAGGAATAACTCATCTAAGTTTCATAACATTCTGATGATATAGATACTGATATTTCTCTGTTTTCTAGCTGAAGGAAGTGGGGTACAAAGAAGGGAAGAAAGTGTCTAATACCACACACGTGAAAAGCTACAGGACTTGGATTTAGATCCAGGCACTCGGTGTCTAGAGTCCTCACTTTTAGCCACTGAGCTACCACATCCTGCATGCGTGGAAAACACTGTTGTTTCCAGTATTGTTTTTTCATCATTTCTTTTGGTTGCTTTTTACAACCAGAAACAGAAAATAAGGCGCTATTCCTAGTGCCTCTAAGAATGATTATCAGTCCAGTTTCAGGGTTTGGCTTTGAGAAGTATTTCCGGTTACGGAATCTGTAGGAGCGCAATTGCTACGCTCCGTTTTCTTCTGTGGGTTGTTGCTGTGGCTGTATGTTAAGTTCATTTATATTGGAATAATTGCTTTGCTCCATAGAATATAAACAATCATATTGAACCAGCATACTTTTTTCATCAAGAATCTCTGATTAAGTATCGATGCATAATAATCAGTCCCGACTGTGACACTAAGAGTGAAAATTTCCCATGTGAATGTTTACCGTATGTTGAAAACTAAGCTAAGCACTTTGAATGCCTTACTGCATTTAGTCTTCCTAAAAGGACTGTAAGGTAATTTTTTTATTATTGATTATTTCCCAGTGAAAAAACTTAAGACATAAGCAGTTGAAGTAACACATGCAAGACAGGGCTTGACTCCAGTTCTGCTCACAAAAATGCCAGGTTCTAATTACAAAGCTGTATGTCAGACAAGATGTCTACTGCCTGTGAACTGAGAGTATATAAAAATTTTGTAAATGTAGTCAGTGAAAAAGCATGGTCTGTATGTGGAACTATTATATCAGCAAAGTAGCCTGAGCATTAATTAAAAATATATTCAGAAAATTAAATTATTTTTTAAAAAGTCATGTCATGAGTGAGCTTGTGTCTCTGGAAAAATAACCCATTTTAAAATTAACCTGTAAAGATGCTTTAGGGGGAAAAATGATTAATCAAGACAAAGAGGATTGAGGGACAGGATCAAGATGGCAGAGGAGGAGGAGGCTGCGCTCTCCTACCTCCAGGAACACATCAAACCACAACTGCATATAGAACAGCGCTCTGACAGTGAGCTGAAGACTAGCAGGGCAGCTCTTCTACAACCAAGGCGGTAAAGAAAGATCCCTGAGTCTGGTAGGAAGGGAGGAGAAGTGATCGAGTCAGGACCCACGTCCCTAGTGGGGAGCCCAGAAGAGGAGGGGCTATCACAGGATCGGGGGTCCTTCCTGGGGAGCAAGGGATTTGGGTCACATAATAGGTACCCCCGCTCTGGGGTCCAACACTGGAAGAGGAAGAACCAGCAGGGCTTACCAGAGGCTGTAGGAAACCAAGACTCCACTCTTGAAGGGCTTGTGCACAGACTTGCTTTCTCCCAGCCATGGCGCAGAGGCAACAGGTTGAACACTGCCTGGTGGTTTGGCAGGAGGGCCAGAATCAAGCCAGCATGCCCCCCAGCCTGCACCGGGCTCCTGCCCCAGCCTCTCTTGCTCTGGCACTGCTTCCTTCTAAGGTCTAGCGAGCACCAAGTCAGCCTCTAACCAAGGTGCAAACCTGGGGAAAACGTGAAACCCACGCTGAGTGCAGCCCCAGGCTACTGGGCCTCACCATACCCACCCCCAACCACAGCGGAAATCGCCAACACACCCTGGGAGAAACCCAGCACTCTCAGGGCTTCTGCCCCACCCCTCCGGCCTCACCCCAACCCCAGATAGGGTCGTGACAGCCACTGAGCAAAGCAGCAGCCCCGGCTCACCCTGGGCTCTGGTTCTAGTCTCTCCGGGTCCAGCCCCACCTCCCACCCAGGCAGCAGCTGCCAGCGCAGCCCCTGCCAGCGCAGCCCCTGCTCACTTCAGGTCCAGCCCTCCCGCCAGAGGCCCCCGGGCACATGCCGACAGCACAGGGACTGGACAGGGAGGAAATGTCATTCCCTAAGGAACAGACATCTGCTGCTTTTGATAATTTATTATTGAGAAACAATTCATTGTAATTCTAATTTAAAATTCTCTAAGAATTTATTATCTCTAGGTACTAAGATAAAACTGAGTTTTAGACATGCCAAGGGCCAGCTTTTAGGCTGTGGTGACCCTAAGCATTAGTAATAATACTTTGGCAAGCATCAGAAAGTACATCTCAGTTTGACTTAATCAATCAATCAATAGTTTGGGACTCAATACACCTAATAACTAAGGGGATAGGTCTGACTTCAGGGGAATCTTAATGTGGCTTCTCCACAAACTTACCAAGACTTGGCTGGTCTGTTCTCTAGTATTAGTTCTGCTCCCAGAAGTTGATACCATTCTCCTCAGCCTTTCCCTGTGGTTTTCTTAAAATAGCTACATAGGAAGCTGCTCCCTCACTGTCTCCTGCAGGGAAGAGAGAAAATTTCCACGGAAGGTCGTTTCCATCCCATTGAACCAGTTTAGGTTGTATGAATGTGTCTGAACCAAGAAGTGGAAATCTCAAAATTACTTGGTCTTGAGGTACATAGGCTTCATGTGGGAAGGATGGGGATTTAGATTAAAAGTAAGATACTCTACATTTAAAAAAAAGGACAAATGAATCTCAGATGGCTCAAAACAGCAACATTCTGTTAGACCTAGTTTCTATTTATTTTAACTACCACAATAAGCATATATAATTTGCTTAATATATCTTTCTGAGGGTTTCATTTTTAATCTGATTTTTTTCTATTAAAAAAGTCTTTAGAATTTTGTATTTCTGTGTGTTTTTAGTAAGTTATACTCTTCTACTTTTATTAGCAACTGTTTGAAAACTAGTTTGATTTGTGGTGAATATCCTGACAGATTCTTTAAGCTATAATAGTCTCACTTACAGAAAATAAAATCATTTATGTTTTCACCAAACTTTCTTGATGCAAAACTTAAAAGTTAAGTGAAATTGTTATCAATCAGAACTATCCATGTTTGTGTTCTCGACAGTTTCTGATTATATTTGGTCACTTATTTTTGCTACACTTTAACGTTCCATAAATACGTGTGTAGGAAACCTTATATACGTTTATAATAAGGAGGCTAAAACTATCTTTTTTATCTGTCAGTATCATAAATGGTATGGGAAGATGTATTCGATCTGTGAGCCAAGAAAACAGTGCTTCTCTAACGTTATTTACTTTCCTATATGGT
Source organism: Camelus ferus (assembly GCF_009834535.1). NCBI lineage: Eukaryota > Metazoa > Chordata > Mammalia > Artiodactyla > Camelidae > Camelus > Camelus ferus. Next base: position 7,067,840 of record NC_045721.1, on the reverse strand, counting down.
TTGAGAAGCGATGCAAATTATTAGTTGGTTAAAAGCCACAAAGCAGACCAGGACCAAGCAAGTTTGAAAAGGCTATCCTTTGTTGGTGTGTCAATGACTCAGTTTTAACCTTTTCTGACCTCTGAATCACTGAACCCTGGAATCTGGGAACAGTACACCAATCCTCCATAATTACGTATTTCCTCCATCCCCACTGTCGCCATATACACAAGTCCATCAGCATAGGTTACGTTGTGTCTACACCCAGGGGAGACATACACACATTTAACAAGAAGTATAAACATGTGCCATGCTCATGACACTGCGGCCAGTGGCAGGCACAAGGATGAGTAAGGATGATGTAATGGTAATTCAGTAGGAGCGTCGGGCAAGATGTTATTGGTCCCCTTGGAGTTGGAAGGGTAATAGATACGTCTTGAAGGAAGAAGGATGTGGAGTGTGAAACACTAGGGATCAGGGTATCTCATAGGACAGCCACTAAACATACAACCTCCACTGAGTCACTTAACCTCTCCAGATAGTATGTATTCAAGAGGACAGAACATTTTTTTTTCATCTGTATGTTCACATCCTCTAGCACATTGCCAGGCAGATCCCCTCCCTCGCCCACATAAAGGTTCTCAAGTCGTGTTTGTTATTGAAATGAGTAACTCTGTGCACGGGATGACCTCTAAATGCTTGTTCAGCGCTAGCATCCAACAATTCTAAGAGAATTTGGCATGTCCCTGTGTTTCTGCGTTATCTTCATACTTGTGAGGAGGGAAGGCTGGAAGCTAGGAGCAGAATGGTAATTCATGATTAACAGGAACACCACCTGTCTGAAGATGTCCTTCTTGAGAAAGGTCAGCTGTTCCTGTAAGTAAATATACTTCTCTGGTGAAGGGAAAATGCTAGGTTATACTTTCTTCCCTCCTATTTTTTTTTTCCTTTTGTACTATTGCCTTTGCAAATGTTGATTTGTGAAAACGTGAAAGGTCAGGAGTGAGCATATGAAGGAGAGGTGGCCGCAGTTCTTTTCCGTTTGTGTTTATACACATGGAGACGATTGAGCTGCAGTAGAAGTTGATCTGTGTTATTGAACTGCGGGCTGACACCTGGAGAGCTGCCACTGCTGTCTTCTTGGATGAGACTAGAGCAGGGGAGGGAAGTTGTACCAAAGGTCACTCAGAATAATGATTTGGAGGCACCAGATAAAAGTGAGTGAACATTAGGGGGTCCTGTGGAACCTTAACTGGAGTCAGTCACACTTCAGGCAAACACAGTTTAGCTCCCTAGAAGTCCCTGCTTAGAAAGGCAAGTAGAGAAAAGAGAAAAAGGTGGTGGTGGGGGGAATTATACACAAGAGATAATCAAGCAATAACTGTTTCAGCCCTAGGAAACATTTAAGTTCAGCCCAAACAAAATGAAGGCACTTCCAAATCTGAACAGGAATATTCATACAAATAAGAAAAGAAAAATATAGGGAACTGCCTAAACTCATGTGAAACCATCCCTCCATGGGGTTAAAGATGACCAGCCAGGCTGGTACCCAGACTCAGTGGGCTGGGAAAGACTAAATGAAAGTAGTTGGGGTAGAGAGAAGGAGGTGCTCAGCGCCTGGCAAAGAGGTATTAATGGTAGACAGGAACCATGGGTCAGGGGTGGACACAGGCCTGAGGCGAAGGCATGCAGGAGGAAGTCTTGGGTAGTGATAATTTACACCTGTTGTCTGAGACTTCTCAAGGTTTCGGGTCATCTTGATTACTCTCTCATTTCTGATAATGGCTTCTTCATATCTCAGACACCATAAAACTGGTTGTATCTACTGGAATAAAAATGTCAAGGTATAAATATATATATTTTTACTTCTTAAATGATACTGTAGGATGTTAAGAAAGTATTACGTTGTTTTCTATGTAATGACTTAGCTTGTTAAGAACTATTCAAGGATTCTTGAGCTCCTGCTCGTCACTCATTGCCTTCAAAATCATATTAAAAGGAAATGAGCCAAAATATTGGCTATATTTTTATTTTAATTTGGTTTATTAACCTTTTATGATTTTTCAACATTCAGAACAGCCCAAGAGTTTTCTTAAGTTAATTCTCTTCAACACAGTCATTATTTTCCACTGTGTCCTGTGAGCAAAGCAATACTTGCCTAGCTTAGCCAGGTAACCTAGTCCTTGCCCCACTTTCCCCCAATTTCCCTGTTTGAATGAATACTTCCATTCTTCTCTTAATCACTTTGAAATGAAAATTTTCACTTCACTTGAACTTTTCACTCTTTTTCACTCCCAGCTCGCATTATTGTTGTCTCTGCTGGATTCTGGTTTTGTAACATCATTTAAATCACCTTCCATCTCTGCGTTTTCTTTACTTTGAATCTAATTTAGGCCATGATACCCACTGACTTGACTTCTAACATTTCTGATTTTGCATCAGTTTTGAACATACTATGCCTACTGACTTCAGTGTATCCTCACTGCCTATATGATACAAGACTCGAAAGTATCAGCCTAATACTTAATATCTTCCCAACTTGGTTTAATCTTCTCCTTCTAATCATGCTTTGAGTGATTCTTATCCACACATGAAGATGCTTATATTTTTTCACCTTAGGAAATGTAAAAAAAAAAAAAAAGGAAAATCATATTTGGATCCCATTTCCTCTTCCAGCAACTGCCCCATTACTTCTCTTCCTTCTGGACCCTCTTAAAAGGGTCTACCCCCATTGTCCCTATTTTTCTCTTCACACGTTCTCTTGAACACACCCCAGTCAGGTTTTTGCCCAACCATGTCACCACACTTGCATTGTTAGATACTGTGGTCACTTTTCGGTATTCATTTAACTTGATCTGTCAAAAGTATTGGAAATAGTTGACTACTTCCTCCTTCTTGAAACACATTCTTCTGTTGGCTTCTACATCTACTGATTTTTCTTCCATGTCTCTGGTCTCTCTTTCTTAGATTATTTTCACTGGTGTTTCTTTGTCTCCAGCTTCCAGATGGTGGAGAGCTCCAGGCCTGAGTCTTTGCTCTCTTTTCTTCTCCACTTTTCTTCTCCACTTACACCTACAATTTCATGGTTTTACAAACCACTTATATTGCATTTACATCTCTAGTCTAGACCTCTCCCTAAACTTCAGTCTGATATAGCTAACTGGCTGGTTAACACCTCTGCTTGATGTCTCATACTCACATAAAAATTAATACATCCAAAGCTGAGTTCCCAGTATTTCCCGTCAAAAAGCATAGCAACATGAAACAAAAAGTGGTTCCTCTCTCCGTGTTCCCGTGTCACTTGTTCATCTTTCTTTTTGTTGCCAACGCTAAAAACATAGGAGTCCAATTTGATACCTTTCTTCTTTTGCACATTTCACCTCCAGCATACATCTGAAATCTGATCACTTCCTTCCCCACCATCATCTTGCTCATTCACCATCGTTTCTCTTTTGGATTATTGGTCTAGCTTCCTACCTGATCTCCCTGTTTCAGTTCTTGTCTCCTGCTATCTTTTCTCAACACAGTAGATCTATCATTTGAAAACACAGACTGATTCAAACTCTTCTGGTTAAAACCATCCAATGGCTTCTTACTTGTCTCAAAGTAAAAATTAGTGCACCTGCTGCCTTCCACAGGCCCTACATGAGTTGGTCTCTGGTCACTTTGTTCCTCTCATCTCATAACTAAGCTCCCCTTCACTCACTGTCCAATCAAATTATCCTCCTACTCCTGGCTTGCTCTCATTTTAGGACCTTGGCACAGGTGTTTTTTTTTCCTCCCTCTGATGAAGATGCTTTTAACTTACACATCCAATATGTGTACAGTTCAGATTTTGATTCAAAATTCACCTTCTCAATGAGGCTCCCATTCAGCTCTCACCCCAACTTTTCATGTTTCTATTTTTTAGTTCTCTTTCTTTATTTTACTATAATCTGTATTTTTATCTTGTGTAGCATCTTGCTTAATACCTGTCACCTCACAGAATAATAATGGCAATGGCCTTTGTCTGTTAGTCCACTAGTGTACCCCCAATATCTAGAACACATAGTAGGTGTTACAGGACTTAATTGTTGAATGAGTAAATATACCTGCCACTGCTTTTCAGCTTTTGCTTCAAAAAAACAGAGCTGTGCTGTTCCCAGATGCACATTATCTTCTTTTTCTTTCTTTCCTTTGGCAGCCTTTTCTGTTGCCTGGAACACCTTTCATCACTTCCCTAAGTCTCTGCAAGGCCAAATCTCGTAAACTCTTTGTATCTTTGTATAAAGGTTCTTTTGTCCACGGCTACTTTTCAGTGCCTTTTCAAGCAACCAATGCTTGGCTTTATTCTGATTCCCGTCACAGATTTGCCACACTTGAAAATATCCTCTCTTTTTCTGAACAACCATAGCATTCCTCCAAAGTGTCCATCCCCCACCAGCGGTGAGTTCTCGCTTTCATTCCCTCTCTGAACACTGTATACAAAGTCAGTTATGTTGTCTTTGGTCCTGATGCACTTCATGTTTGACTCCCTTGTTACAGCACTATACCACTTGTCTCTATTTCTCCTTGGTTTCATTTAAATTACTCTTTTCATTTCTTTCATTTTTTTGGTAACCTGAACTTACAGAGAGCTCCTGATGGAGCTTCAGACATTTCTATTTCTTTAGATGCCTCCCTTTTCCCCCCTCCCATTGGAATAATTTGCCACTGAAGTGTTTTTTTAAGCTGTGGTCTTCAGAGACGTGGGCTTTTGCAGAGTTTCATGTTGTAGAGATAAGGAGGGAGTCAAGGGAATGGAACTCCCAGATCCTCTCCACTTGGACAGCCTAGCCCCCACACCTATTGGTGTTAGACCTGTCCGATGTGCTGGGATTACACACCCATACGTGTGTGCAGACCTGGGCATGTGCACACACAACAGGGACACCTTTTCTTTGACCAAATGATTCTGTTCTTAAAGATATTAAAAAAAAACAATATATGGCTACCCATTAGCACAGGAATTTTCAGTTTCCAATATCCTTTGAACTACACTCCAGAGCACATTTATGATGCCTTTTTCAGCTTGTGAGCTCCAAGTTATGGTCATTGTCTAGATTCAGGTTCTTCTAAATAAAATCACAGATAATAGAGCCACAAGGATGCTTATTGAATTTCCTGTGCAGCATCCTGTTTTTTCACAGATGATGAAAATAGGCCCTAATAGGGATTGATTTGTTCCCATTCAGACTGCTACTTAGTACAAAAGTCGAAAGGTCAAAAATCAGAAGTGAGTTTCAAGAAGAATGTGCCTTTTATCCCCCATCTTGCCAAAATAACCAGTATTTTATTTTCCCTTAAGTTAGTCTGAAATACTACTCAGTCCACTGAGCAGTGAAACTTGACTGCAAGGTAAGTGAGGAATTTACTAAATAGTCTGCTTTTAACAGGCTCAGGTTCCTAGCAGCTATTTTCACAGTGGAAGATTTCTGCTCCTGTTCGATCTGTTCAAGGGGCCAGTTTCAGATCTGCATTACGGTGATGTGATGGTAAAGAGATAACGAGAAAAATACTAAAGAACACAAACTGTGGAGGTGAATCATGCAGGAGATATGTGAGGAAGAAATACTTACCCATCAGCGCCAGAAGAAACGAAGTTATTTAGAATGACCCTCGGGGTCTAATGGAAAGAACGTGGACGTTAGAAACATAACACACACATGTTTAATTTCCTGTTTTGTCACCTACGGTTGTGACCTTGGGCCAGCTACTTAATATGTCAGAGCTTTGGTTCATCAAACATTAAAATGGCAGCAATAACAGTATTGTTGTATAAAGTAGATAAATTATGTAAGAGACACTGCCTCAGAGTAGTCTCTAAATAAATGGCAGATATTAGTAACTGAGTAACAACGTAACTCGACTAATAATGAAAAATTATCAGAGTGCATTGCATTATTAATATGACTTCTTGCTGTCAGACACACAGACTTAACTCTCTTACCTGACTCTGCTGTAAATGATCACTCCAGCTGTGTATTTATGACAAAGCTCTGAAGACCCCTAATATCACTCCAGTCTGTCTGCCTCTGCTCATCTTCGTGGGGAGGTGCCTAGCACACAGCATGTAACAAATTTTGTTTTTCCCTCTTTTGGAGTTGATATAAGTGTAGCATCTATCATGGACTATTTCTTGCTTGCAGTCCTTGTACAGATCTTCTGATGATGCATGGCTGTGTTTTATTTTATTTATTTAGTCTAAGCAGAAGGAACAAAACAGGCAAGTTTACCTATATCATCAGTTCTGCATGAGATTAATGTGATTTCTATGCAGATTCCTGGAAGGAAGGGGGACTGCTGACCTCCTGTTCTGCTGCCTGGAATCTCCTTGGACTCTGGCACAGGGAATTTAAAATATTAATGCTCTGAGTAATAAATTAGAGTACATAGTAAATGAGGTATGAGCATAACAATTTTAATTAGTTTGAGACACATTTTAATGATTGTTTGGCCATTAACTCCAGTAAACATAAAAATGCAGGGGAACAAGATGTATGAGTTCCTTATTACTTAGCTTTGTTTTAAGGGAAGGCTTTGCAAAGATGTATATCATTTTAATTTTGGTTCCAGAGGCTTTTATGTAAATTAATTGCATTGGAGAATTGGCAAGAACATTTTATTCAATTTGGAACAGCAGTGATTATAAGCTTTACATTAATATAACAACAATTTAACAATGGCTGATAGATGGGCCACAGCCATGCAATTATCAGAAGTGAGCCACTCTCTTGATCTCTAATTAGGTCTATAAGCAAATAGAGTTTTGCCAGCACTAATTGCCATATTAAAGCTGGCAGTGAGGTAGCAAGTGAGCTCACATGAAGGTAGTCAGCACAGGGTGCTGTATATTCAAAGATTTTCCCATTTTCTGATTTAATCAGATATGTAATTCAATTATATATGTTGTGGAAATAGACCTTTAACTGAATTGGAAAGCGTTCTCCTCCTTGCTCAATACAACCGTCTGTCTTGTTAACTGCAGACGTCAGGGCTTCATGTCTAGAGGATAAGCATTAGGCTGAGTGTCTCCCCCACCCTCCTGACTGCCGCTCAGATGGCTGTCCCCGTCTAATAGCTCCGACTGGAATAGTACCTAGGGCGTCCAGGGCGACGGGCCAGGCAAATACATAGATGGAAGAAGATGCATAATCTTTGATTTGGTGCTGCACATTAGTGGGGATTAAAAAGCACTCAAAGGGGATTTGGAAGGCATTTGAGCTAGATACTGTGGGGCCCATTTTAAAGAAGCCAGGAAACCCCTTTATTTCTTTCAGTCTTTGACTAAAAGCTTGGTCCATTATAGGACAAAGACTATTTGCTGTATTTTCTGCTCTAGCTTATTCCAATGTGCATACCAATAACATTTAAAGGGAGAAGATTTCAGTGTAGGCAACAGGTTGGCTTTGAGCTAGATCCTAGATCTGGAAAAGGCAATTTTCTAGAGAAGAGTCTATAAGAAGAAGTCAACCTAGAGAGAAAAGGTCATGTAAGCATATTTTTGGAAGGAAATTCACTTCTTTAGGTACTCCTCCAACTGAAAAAAAAAATCTCTTCACCCTTATGCAAAACGGGAATTGAAGTTCATGCATGTCCATGGCAAAGAGCTTAATATAAACCTATCAGGGAATAATTTCAAATCTTTGACTAGGTCTTTTGTACCCAAAGGAGTGGCTATTGGGAGAAGTAAGGCACAGAAGTCTTAAAGGGTGAAATTATTTGTGCACAAATACGTGAAATATTCACACCATTGTGTAGAGAGGCACCTGGAAACGTATGACAGTTACAAAGACATATATTTATTACTGATAATTACTATTTCACTGATAACTACTATGTATTCTGGGAACCGCGTGTGTCTTTGTTGGCATGCCTTTGCACTTGACTTAGTTACTCACTGGACAGTTAGGAAGATGAACAGGTGTGCCCACAACTCAGACAGGTGAAGAGATGTCAGTGAAGGATCAGACTCAGTGTTTCTGTGTCGGGCCTGGAGTGTGCTGGGGCCACTGAACAGGGCAGGGCTCTCCTCTGAGCCGTTCTGGAGGCTTGAGATACGCCAGCTGTGACAAAACATGAAGCCTGACTTCCCCCAGTTAATTACCTTGACTTACTAACCTGAACCTGGGGGATCCATCAGTACCCTCAGGATAAGGGATAGAATTCCCAGAAGATGAGTATTAATTTGCATGATGCAGATTAAAAGGAGGAACCGCTCTCAGAGAGCAGGGACTCCTTAGAGCCAGGGAGCCAGGTTAGGGAGATGAGTGTACAATCCACCCTCTGGATTCTCGAGTTTTGAGTGCAGGGTTGACCCGTGGATGTGGAACCTGCAGATACAGAGGCCCAACTGTACCACACCATCTTATATGTGGGACTTGTGGTGTTTGGTATCCTCAGGGGGTCCTGGGACAAATTCCCTGAGAACACTATGGGATGGCTGTACTCAGGAGAATACCCCAGCAAGGCATCAGCTTCTCAGGTGCTTTCTTTGAACCAAGAGAAAAGCATGGCAAACAGTTTGAATTTTCCTTCTTTGTCACAGTTCACCCAAATCACCCCAATCCTTCAGTATAGTCATTGGTACCCACACAGCCTTGCATGGTCGTGTAGTGGGGAATAAAATTATGGAAACAGAAATGGAAACCCTGCCTCTCCCCCATCAACCTGTAGTCTGGTGCTCGTGAAAGGAGAAACTTCAGATACTAACTGGCAGCAAGGGCTGTGCAGGTGGGAGAACCATCCTGGAGGGTCCACTGGAGTCGTGGAGTGAAGTTAATCCTACACGTGGTTGAGGAGGGGCATGTTGCGTTACTCTCCAATTTGCAAAATCTTAGGACTTAAAATTTCTGTGTGTGTGCGTGTGTGTGTGTATGCATGCGCACATACATGCATGGTGGAAGGAGCACCTGATTTGGCACCAAGTGCCAGTCGAAGTGTTAGTATCTTTTCTGGCAGGTCCAAATTCTCACAGACTTAACTTTTCACTAAGTTATTGTGATATGGTGCAAGTATGTGACCTGGAAAAGGCTGCATTTTTAGTTTGGTGGCTACTCAGATAATTTACCCTTCATGATAAATAAGAAAGCACTCTCCTTGTACTTTAAGAAAAATAAAAAGCAGTAACTACTTCCCTAACTACCTACTTACATGCCAGAATCATTATCAAATACCTGTGTTTTTAAGTATGCCTGTATATATATAAAATCTTTAATTCTCACAACATTGCTGAAATTCGGGTATTATTATCACCACATATAAAGAAACTAAGAATAAACAGCTGTTCAAGAGAAGGATGAGGCCAGCGTGTAAGGGGCCAGCTGAGCCCCAAAGCTATACTTCCTTCTAGCAGGTTGCTTTCCTGCTAGACGTCTGGTGTGACTTGAGGCATGTGAAGTCTTTAAGAAGACTATGCTTGTACTGATGTGTAACTGTTTCCCATATCTCATGTTTCTGGGTGCCAGTGATAGTGTTGTTCTTACCATAGATTAACACAGGCAATGAAGGTGATCTGAGGGGCACTGAAACGTTTGCTCTTCCCTCAACCCTGCCAGGAAGTCTAAAAATCTAATATTCTAAACGTTTGCTATTCTGTGTTGGTCAAGTGTCAGTATGAGTTACAGGAAAGAGCACTGTCTCACAATGGTAAGAATAACTATATTTTTGGGCTTCAGACTTATGGTGGGTAACAAAGAAGGTTCTAGAATAAATGGCCTTCTCATTTGCCTCTTGCCATGAAGTTCGGTGTGTGTTTGATGTTATTTGTATTAAGGCTTTGTGTTTGTCTCCCTAAAAAACGTATTAACGTCTCACAAATTATCAGGACTTATATCTGCATATTAGTCTCGTGCCATCGCAGAAGAAGGAGCCTCCGTTTGCCTCTTGAGCAAATGGAATAGAATGGGGAAGTAATCTATTACCTACGGTAACATGCCTATTCACTCATAGTAATCTATAAGTAAATAGAATGGGTGAGGATACAGTAGGGAAAGGATGGAGAAGTGTCAGTTGTTTGGAGGGTAGGAAGCTGTTATAGCATGTGACTCTGTGGTCTCTAGAGAATGTGTGATGTCTCGGAGTGCCAAGAAGACGAAATTCAGAGCAGCAGAACAGTGTGTGCTGAGTAAGATTGGATGCTCACAGGAAAGAGATTTGGAAATCAAGTTAGCCATATTTAGAAACCTTGTACCTTGAAGCCTGGTAGCAATACCCCAGGATCCTGAAAACACAGAGCCAGCCCTGAGTCTGGATTCCAGTTCTTATTTAATTCTGCTTTGCTTGGTGTCTGCTTTCTTTCAAGTCCTTGACCTACAGCCAGTAGTAACGTGCGTGGTCAGAGATCCCTGATGCTGAGAATCAGCCAGGAAGTCAAGGAGCCACGGAAAGTTAGACTCCTTGGTTTCACGCTTCCTGCTCTAGCCTCGTGTTAGTGCTTCAGAGCTCTAGCAAGGTCTTCTTCCCAAAATTCTATTGCCAATTTACTTGGCAACAGATATGCATCGCTGGGCTAAGGCTAAATGGTCGCCGTTTAAAATTTAATGTCCCTGACCTTAATTAGTAGTGTAGTCTCTCAGACCTTCGTTTGTTACACTTAAATGGATTTTGTAATTGGCTTTGCATCCCGGTTAGTTCAGTTACCCCATCCCAGTCCAGAAAAGCAACCAGTTAGTTCTAGTTTCCCATTCCCTCCCACTTTCTTGGAACAACTGCCCTATTTCTAATTGCTTAAGCACAACTAATACAATCCAGCAGGATCATAGCCGGGCACTACTAATGCACTTAGTGAAAAGATTATTGAATTTATTCAACATTTGACCCAATGTAGCTCCTAACAAATGCGTTTGAAGAATATGACAGTCCTGGCCAGTGAGTTAAAGACTCATTATTTGGACTGCTAGTGTCCTTGCATGGAAACCGTGATTCTTGTCAAGTCCATTAGCTGCTTTAGAAAACAAGAGCTGTCATTTCATTAAGCTGCTCCACACATATCAACAGCCTCTGGGCGAATTCTGGTCACTTCTTGTCTATGTCACAATTCTTTCTGAAAGATGACTTCCCCCAGTGTCCGCCACCAGCCTCCAAGTTTTCATTGTGAACCTAGCTGAAGAAGCAGCAGTTGATAGCAAACGAATAGAAAATTAGATTTGAAAATTTTTTTTTATCTATTTTGGTCTAATTGTCTCAGTGTTTAAAAAAGGAAATATAATTTTTAAAAGATTAAAATGAGAGCATGAACTTAGTTCACTTTTTAGTTAACGACAGGACAGGGACTGGAATTCAGATCTTCTCTCTTCCAGTCTAGGGTTCTGCAAAAGCACACCACCCCTCTGGTGGTCTGCGTCTGTTCATTTCTTTAGTTTTCCGTTTACTTAATAAATATTCATGGAGTTCTCCTTTTATGTCAGGTGCTGAAGTTCTGTAAGTAAACAAGGCTGAGTCCTTGCATTCATGGAGCTTAAGTTCTAGCTAGGTTGGACAATAAATCAGTGTAAACATATGATATCATATAAGGTTAAGTAAAAGAAGCCAGCACAATGGGGATGGAGAATAACAGGGTGTCTTTTGAAATAAGGTGTTAGCAAAAGCCTCTTGGAGGCTGTGTTGCAAGAGCGGTGATTTGGCTGAACTGGGGGTGAGAAACAACCACACAGACAGGAAAATTGCAAAGGCCCTGAGGCAAAAATAAATGTTTTGTGTTTCCTTTCACAGAATAGCAATGAGGCCAGGGTGTCCAGAACAGTGAGGGTGGCTGAGAATAGTAGGAGATGAGTATATATTTATAGATAATGATTATTTCTAGTTCCTATGTGAGTGGCATTGCAATTCCAGCGAAAGTAGAAAGAGAACATTCGTTGTATCAAGAAGACTGATAAGTGGCTGCATAATCAGGAAATATTAAATTTTCTTAATGATAGAAGGAAAGCCAAATTCAATCCTGCAAAAAAATGATCCACCCAGGCCGGTATTATGCCTTAATTTCAACCTAAATTGGCTGAGCACCATTTGTGTGCAAGGTTCTGGGAGACATATAGTGAAGCAGAGACTAATTTTGAAGTGATGAAATGAATTGAAATAAAATAAATGAATGAAAAACGAATGAGTTAAAAATAAGACAAATTAAAAAAAAAGATTAATACAACAGATTATGAGATGCCATTGAAGATGTGAAGAATGCTGCAGAGGTTCAGTGGGAGGAAGGAACGCAGCTTCCTGGAAAGGTTCAGACAAGTATGATGCAGAAGTAACGTGGAAACTGGGAATGAAGGACGAGCTAGAGGCTGACCAGTAGAGGCACCTCCCTGGCGGTGCTTTGCAAGCTGAGGAAATATAGGATTATGTGTAAAGACAGGAAGAGGGAAGTGGGTCAATGAGAAGCCCAGTGGTGAGAAGCCCAGGCTGGTGGGAAGATAAGGGTAAGGGAACATGATAGATAGAGTTGAAGAGGCAGTGAATATCTTTGAAAGCTTTCATTAGAAACTTGAACCTAATTAATTAGGCAATATAGAGCTATTGAAGGTTTTGCATCAGAAACCGACGATGACAAAGACAATGAATTAGCTTCCTTTTGGTTTGTGTAGCTGTCATGGAGGGGTTTAGCCATATTGGTGTTTTCAACTTTGTTAAGCGTTGGAACTCATTTTACCAATTGAAACATTTCAAAGGACCCATTTCTATGGACTGGTAAAAATAAGAATATATTTGTTTTGAAATGTAATTAGCATTCCTGACTTCTTAACCTCATTCTTCACATCTAAGGAAATCCCAAAGGCATTTTCAAGAAAACCTAGGACCACGAGAAACACAATGTGAACACCATTGAGCCAAAGCATCTTGAATCTATTTTCATTTTCTGGCTATGTCAACTCTCAGGAGAAATTAACTTTTCACTTGGTAAAATATTGCATCAACTTTTCTTTCTCTTACTTAGAAGGTATTCCGTTAAAACACCGACATATTATTAGCACACAGAGCTCTGTACACCAACCATTTTAATATTTGAGGTCGGGTAATGAAGCTCACTGCTATCGAGGTAACTGAGAGACCCACTAGAGAAGGAGTCACTCCCAGTGACGAGGATCTAAGAGGCTTCAGAATCTGAGAATAATGCAAATGCATTTTTAAAAAGTAATTTCATAAATTTTGAAAAACGTGCAGTAATTTCAGCCAAGTGCTAATACGATGCATTCTTTTAAAAAGGTCGTCTTCCCAGCATGAGCTCACTCATGTTTTGATGAACATTAATCTTCAGAGTACCTCAAATGGAAGTGAGGATGCGATCAGTAGTGATCCGCTTTGGCAGCTGAGGATATCAAAAAGAGCAGAAATGAATTCAGATTCCCCTGCTTCCTGACTCTACATAGCTCAAGTCTGGCTGTGAGTTAACAGCACAGCATTGATTTGTGCTTCATTCTGTGCAGATTCCTCACTCTGGCTCATAAAAAGGAGAATCTGATGATTCTCTGAGCTCTGACAAATGTTATCCTTTCCATTTCCCCCCAGTTCCTTCTGTGCAGTAACCAACTGCTCTGATTTCCCCCTGAGAATTCACACCCCTCTAAAAAGATGCCTGTGTGATTGCTACCAAGCCTTGGTGCTTGGCAGAACACCACCACATACACGAGTCTCTTCTCTGGGGGTTGCTGTGAGACTGGAGAGAGGCCATCAGGAGACAGCATAGCTTCACGCTCCCGCAGGGGCTGCGGGTGCCCACCTGCAGTGCCCCACTCAAGCTGATGCTTCATCACACGGACACAGATTCTGTCCCGGGCACTGTGGTTGAGCTGACTCGCTAAAACCTGTTCCATGAATGTCCTATTTTAAAACAGAAAGATCGCTTGAGGAAGAGCCCAGCCCTGGGCGAGTCCTCATAGCCTGAGCCTTTCTCGTGCCATTGTTGATCTGATCAGCCCCGAAGGCGGGGCTTCATCACTTAGGCAGCTTTGACTTGTTTTTTCCTGCGTTCAGCTTATGTCTGACTTGGGAATTCATTCTTCTTTCTTCCCGAAGTTGGGGATGGCAGAGTGAGGTACCTCAAGAAAAAAGGTATGAGTTAGAGATTGTGGTTACCTTTGCAGAATGGTATAGTATTAACATATAAAGGGAGGAAATCTGGACTCGGGCCCTGGTATAATGACTTACGAATTCCATGATGTATTATGTAGCTTATGTTGCCTGATAACATGATTTTTAATCAGTGGACTGGGGAAAGAAATAACCCTTCCCTGACAGGATTATTGTATAGATTATATGATTAAGTTTTATGGAAAATTGGAAATGTGAAAAAGACATTTGGAAAAGTCTAGACACAATTTTGAACACACTTAAACGTGTGGTGGTGTCATCCTGGAATACCTTTCAGCAAAGCACCAGAGGTTTAAGTTGAATTGTCCACACACCCTTTTGTCTCACCTCAAACTGAAGAAGTGGCCAGAGTATGTGAATGAAGTAGAACAAAATAAGTGGATTCTCACCGAATAGATCACACACATGTCTACTACAGGACGCAGCAAAGTTTCAGCACGTGGGCCATGATGCAGAAGGTTAAGATGATGAGGAAGAGAACGTTGTCACTTGTTGATCCATAAAAAAGAAGACAATCAAAAGCTACTCCAGTGGCCCCGGGCTTGTCCTCGGCACAGCCTCTGAGAAGCCACCATGGTGATGGCCACAGGCGAGATGGGGAGGAGGGAGATCTGGAGGAGAAACCGTGAAGCTCTGGGGTCTCTCCGGCTTCGACTTGGTGGGTTTTTCCAAATTGAAATAGCAGAGCTTTAACAGAGTCATCAGCTACCCAAGTGTGGGGCTAAGTGGTAAAACGAACAAAACTACTCTCAAGAAAGAAGAGAGAGGTTTTTGTTTTTGCTGCTGAAAAGATGAGGATAAAGAGGAGAGAAAGGAAAGATACCTGAGCAAGAAGACCAGAGGCCGCAGGTCTCCTGCAAACCATCAAGGAACCTACTTGTTGACCAAAAAATAGTTTAAGAAATTTGCATTGTTTGAAGTAAATCTCTGCATCCAGTGAAATGGTTAACAAAGTTAGGTTTCTGTTAAAGTGGTGTTCCTAGTTCTCATCTATGGGAGAAACTCATTTTTTTTTTCAGGTACATCTTTCTTAATGTATCCTAGGTGTGCATCACACATTTTTGTGATTATTCTACTTAATTTTTATTAGACAAATTAAGCATATAATTTAGCACAGAGTTTTGCACACACTGCGAATGATCGGCTTAAGATTAGACTTGCTCAGGTAATGCAAAGCAGTCACATTGTCTGATTAGGATTTTATTTCCCATCCTCCAGCCACCCGTTGGTAAGGGGATTAAATGTAAGTGACATGAGGGAGGTAACAGGAGAGAAAAGGAATCATGAGACTGAATAATTCTCTCACTGGATAATGCAGCCATGAAATAGCCGGTGCTGGCACACCACCTCCACGGTCTCCAAGGGGCTGTAGAAATGCTGTTCACAGCACTTTTGTTCAGAAGCGGTCCTTCCAGCCCTGCTGCAACAGCTGCTCGTGAGGTTCAGCTGGGAAGCCCAGGCAGATGTCGCACATCTTCCTTTTTATCACCTCCTACAGGAGCTCGGTGTGAATTAAAGGGGTGTTTATGTTGTTAAGTCGGCCAAAAAGGAAGTGCGGTCCTCAGGGCTCCTGACGCAGAGGTGCAGGGGCTGAGCGTACCTTGGCTTTCCGAGGGAAGGGACTCTGTGTATTTGCACTGGATGTTTAGGTGGGAAGGGGTAAAGATGAGACAAACAGACCGTGTGGGAAGAAAAGTACACTCAGGAAATGAAGCGCATACAGAGAGCAACAGTCATATTCCTAAAGCAACAAACCCGACATTAACTGAAAGGAGTGTCTCCCTTGCAGTGCTCTTGGCTCAGTCCTGTTTTCACAGGGCTCTCTGCTTCAAATTGTGCGTTGTGTTGAGGGTCTCCACATGCAGGATTATCACCCTGGGGCCACCCCGATGGTCCACTGTGAGGGAGGGAAACAGGAGCAAGACACTACACCTGCTATTTGCAGGTACCTTCAATCTCATTCCATTAAATTTCTACCTTACAGTGTATTTTAATGTACATTTTCAACAATGTATTTATATCATTTATGAATAAGCAAATAAATACACACATACACTGAACACTTAAAACTTTTTGCAATTAGGAATTTATAATTAAAAAATTCGGATACCACTCTTCTAAAGGATTTATAGACCCATCAGGGATCTGTTTACAAGAGGAATTCAGACAGCTTTTGGGAGTAAGCTCAATCTCACTTTGTGTCTGACGGACACAATGGAAACTCAATGGCAAATACTGGATGCTGGGAACCTGGCCTGAGTTTTTCTTAAGGACTGGTACAGATAGAAGTTGTCTTTGCAGACACCTGCCGAGGAAAGATCCTTTTGTAACAGCTTGAGAACAATAGGGCTATCGAGGAAATAGGGATGGTGTAGAGACATAATTCTAAGAGCAAGGCAAGCTCTTCTTTTCAAATTATAATAAATAAACATCTGATTTCATTAATTTTTTCCCCCTACCTTATTATGTTGTCAGCTATTTGGACATCCTCAACCTACGTATGGAACTGAAACCCTGAAAATCAGTAACCCTGTATTCCAAGACTCTGTAGGATCTCTTTCTATCCCTGTACAGGATGGAACTCCAGACACATCATGGTCCGCTACAGAGGCAGGCATTTTCTTAGTAACCAGTTCACCAGAGAAGCTAAATATATCTGCAGGTATAGCATGCTGTAGTGACATCTGATTTTTAATTTTGAGACTATTCATAGTTGAAGCATCAAAGTCTGTTGTCATTGATCAGGTATTCCTGCAAAGGACGTAAAGTAATGAGACATTTTATTATGAGCTTCAGGTGTAGTCTTACGTCAGAACTTTAGTTTTACTTTTTTCAAACAAAAATATTTGGGTAGAAATTTGCTGCTCCCATCCCTTCCACCCACCCCTGCAGACTAACGAAGGAAAAGAAAATTATGATAATATTGGAAATCCAGCAAATATATTAGGTTAAGACAGTCTTAGAGTGAAACTTGATTTTTGCTTTGAGATTTGAGCATCTTTAACCTGGATTCCCCTACAGTGAAGCTGGCATCATCTCTAGGGTTAGATGAGGCAAGACTTGTGAAGACTGGGGCTTTATGATATTTTTACTCCCCACAACTGGGAAAATCAATGGAAATTCAAAATTGCTTTTCTGTGCTGTGAAATAACAATTTGAGCATATCTACCCTGATCACCACAAAATCGAATAAACTGAAAATAGTTTGGTTGGAGACAGATGGGGAGATCCCCTGGGGAGACTTTTTCCATGGGAGTACTTTAGCATACATGATGGAACTGCCACAGATTTATAAATATTTCTTACTGACAAGAGCAAGTCCGTGAACAAGAAGGCAAATTATTTAATCATAATCTCCTCCTTGTGGCTTACTTTCCACTACCCTCACTGCTTGCTCTGCACTGAGTTTGGTTTGAGTGCCATTATTCCTCCATGACTTAGGTTAAAGGGGGAAAACACAAACAAGATGGGAAACTTCCCAGGAGCTTGAACACGGACTGGCTCTTTTCCCAGGGCCCCAGCGGTGAGTGAAGCCTGAGCGAATCAGGAATAAACTCTGACAGCCAATGAGCAGACCTCAAATTGGCCCTGAGTCATTCTATCATCATTTTATAATTACATCTTCACGTACGGCGGATTTACGTGTGTTAAGATTCATTAAGAAATGGCACAGGAGCACCTGCAATTTGGCATTCCGGTTACGGCCCCAGTGCATCAAGCACTTGATTAATAAACTCTGAAGTGTTGAAATGATTCTCTGTCATTAATCATACTCTCTCCTACCTCTATATTACCTGAAATCATTAGAGGAGAAGAAAGCCTGTAGTGTAATCAGCTCCCAGCATGTTCATGCAATGACTAGACTCTTAGCTCCAAATAGGCAAAAGAAATTAAATAAGCAGGAAACGACACTAGATGTGGTTTTTATTTGGCGGAGGGCGGGGAGGGGTTTGTGGGGCAATCCTTCTTTAAAGAATTGGATAGATGGCTAATGAAAATCACTTACTAATAACAAGAGAATTTATGACTATAAACAGAGTTTCATCTACTAGAATAAAAATCTGAGGAGTTTGTTACTTTGGACAAAGTAGCAACTCAGGAATTTATCCCAGTTTGTGTGTGTGTGTATGTGTGTGTGTGTGTG
Source organism: Camelus ferus (assembly GCF_009834535.1). Classification (NCBI taxonomy): domain Eukaryota; kingdom Metazoa; phylum Chordata; class Mammalia; order Artiodactyla; family Camelidae; genus Camelus; species Camelus ferus. Next base: position 7,049,614 of record NC_045721.1, on the reverse strand, counting down.
TATGTGTGGCTATTGAAATGAACCTTGCAAAAGCAGCAGGAAGCTTTTTTTTTTTAACATCATCAGTTAGCTCATTCATATTCACACACATTTAATTCATTCATCAATCCGTGCTGACCAGGAGATAATGTAGTCTCTGTGAGGTATGGATGTGCCTATATTTCAGTGAGATCGAGTAGCCTCATAGTCGAGGTGTTTAAAAAGATTGCAGCAAAATTCAGGACGCATCAGGTGCAATGTACATCGGCTGGTCGATGCAGACTTTTTTCCCTTTCAAGCAGGCACTGAATTATTGTGCACCTAAGAATTAATGTCTACTTGCAAAATTGTAGAGGGTAAAAGACTTTTACAAGGCAAAGACAAAGAAAAATCTTTTGAATCAGACAAGCTAAATCACTATGAGTGTTGAATCCTGAAATTGAAAGAGATTTTAATATTCAGACTGGAGTTGGGAAGAGATATCTACCTTGAATCAAATAACTCTTATGTGCACTTTGTTTCTTATCACTGAAATATTAAGTTTTTCTGGTGTCCAAAATCCTGAAAGAGCAACTCTACTGTCTTAACTTCTAAAAAGTTCTGTTAGTGAAGTTATCTCTTAAATACTCTTAGCTAAATAGAGCACCCAGCCTGTGATGTGCCAGGCTGCTGTTTCTTGGTTTATATGTTGAACAGTTGGGATATGCTATTTTATCAATTATTTTGTATTATTGAATGAGCTCTAGAAGTTAGTGAGGCTGAAAATGCAAAAATGGGTATATACCCACCCCAGGCCCACACTCACGCACAGACCCAGACGACTGCTGCGGTGGTTTTCTCTCATTATTTGTAAAGTGAAGGGCTTGGATTAGGACCCTCTGGATGGCCTCCTGCTGACACACTCCAAGAATCTTCACTGAATGCACAGAAATGGAAGCTCCACCAAGCCAAGGACTGGGGATTCCCTGTCCACTCTAACTTTGAAAGAACATTTACCTCCATTTCTTCACTTGTTCCCCACAGCAACCCTAGCAAGCAGGAATATCAGACTGATATCTTCGTTTAATGGAAGGGACAGCTGAAACCAACAAGTTCAGTGATTTTCCAAATTCCATAAACCAGTGGCTGAGTCAGGACCCGCTCCCAGGTCTTCTCATCCAGAATTGCATCTTGGGCCTAGAGTCAGTGGTACCCTGGTGAATGCTTAACAGTCTGATTTCTGGGGAGATATATATATCTATATATAATCAAATTTACTAATATAGGTTATAATAATATAAAGGATGTATAGCAGACAATTTAAAAATAATTAAGTCAGAGAAAAGTAAAAACTGAATTATATCACTTATATGTGGAATCTAAAAAAATACAACAAACTAGTGAATACAACAGAAAAGAAGCAGACTCACAGATACGGAGAACAAACTAGTGGTTCCCAGTGGGGAGAGGGAGGTGGGAGGGGCAACAGAGGACTTGGAGAGTAAGAGAGGAAGTGAGAGCAACCACAATGCATTCTTGACTCTGCTCCCTTCAGCTGCTGCCACCTTTCTCTTCTTCCCTTTCAGCAGAACTGTTGACAAGAGTTGTCTAAACTCATTGCCTTCGGTTCTTTCTCATCTGTTCTCCTCTGGAACACACTCCAGGCAGACTTTCATTGGATCATCATCCTTTCTGGCGAGCTGACCCGATCTGTTCATCAACCTGACCTATCAGCAGTATTTGGCAAACCTAATTCCTCCTTTCCCCCAGGAAACCTTTCTCTTTGCCTTCTGGTGCACAACTGTCCCCCAGTTTCCTCCTCTACCACCGCCTCTTCTCAGTCTCCTTCACTAGCTCCTCTTCAGGTCCCTAACCTCTAAAATTAAGTGTGCTTGCAGGTCTCAGACCTTGAGTTGCTTTTCCTTTCTGTCTGCACTTGGTGATCTTATCCAATCTATGCTCTGATGACTTCCCCAATTTTTATCTCTATGGATTGCTCCTCTGAATTGCAGGCTTGCATGTTATGTTACTTATAGATACCTCTGTTTTAGTGTCTAATAGATATCTCAAACTCAGTGTGCCCAAAACCACACTTTTGCTTTTTCCCCTAAACCTAAATTTCCTGTGTTCCTTCTCTTTCTGGCAAGTAGCATCTCAGTCATTCTAGGTGTGCAGGCTTCCTTTTCTCCTAACATCCACATCGAATCAGCCAGCAGATCTTGTGATTGCTGCCTCCAAAATGTATCCAGAATCTGGCCTCTTCACAATACACACACCATCACCATTCTGTTTCTACCACTGTTTCTCGCCTGAGTTCTAACAGTGGTCTTCAACAATGGTCTTCAGAGTGGTTTCCAACTTATTCCTTCATCCTTCTAAAAGTTACTGTCAAACACAGTAGCCAGAAAAATGTTTTTGAAGACATGATTTAAACTATTTCACTTCACAGCCTTGGATTCTCCAGTGCTTCTCATGTCTATCAGAATACAATTCAAGACCATTAAAATGGTCCATTATCTTAGCTCACCGTGATTGCTCCCTTCTCCCTTGGCACTGTCTCTGACCTCCCTCCCTCATCATTCTAACTTAGCTCCACCCACACAAGCCTCCTTTCTGCTTTCTGAACTCTTCCCTCTGCTGTGTTGTTCCCTAGGTGTGGAATGAGATTTCCTCCCATACCTTTCTATCTTATCCCCTTCAGATGGTTGCTTCCTACTCACTGAAGTTTTTTTCTTACCATCCTGTTTAAGTCATAATCACCCCACTACATCCTGACACTTTCTCTTCTTCTTCCTTGCTTTATTTCCCCCATATGTATCACAATTGAATATGCTACAACCTGAACTCATTTATTGAATCAGTGCTTCCTCTATTAAAATAGAAGCTCCATGAGAGCTACGCTTACCCTGTTTAATGTGATCAAGCAAACAGTAGCTCTGAACGTGCCTGGAAGCCACTATGTGACCATGAAGGTGCATTGTTTCATGATGAAGCTATAGAAAGCACATGGGAAAGAAAGGACAGACCTGAAACACTGATGACATTGTACAACCCCTGGGTCAATGATCTTTGAAGTCAACTCTATCTCTACTTTAATGATACACGAATGAGTAATTTTCCTTGTTCAAGTAAATTTCAGATGGGTAGCTGTTACTTGAAGCTAAAGGCATTCTAATTGTGAGAGAGAAATGAAATATGAGCTATCAGAGAAACTACTAAAAATTTCTTGACACACTGGTATTATGGGACAAAATTCATAGTAGCAAATTTAACAGAAAATGTAAATTTCTATATATACACTGGCAATCAGTTACCTAAGTAAAGGAGGGAGTGACCAGACTTAATAGCATTTCATGGTAAAAGCATTTTTATTGACTAAAGACTCAATATAAATGAGCAAAGAGATGCAACTGCAGTAAATTCAACTATAATCTAAGACCAGATTAATGGGAATATAATATATACAGAATAAATTCTTGGTGTCCATAATTCAGGGAGAGGGCAATATTTCATTAAAAAGCAAATTTAAAAAATAAAAATACTTAAACAATTAGAAGTGATTTAAAATAAGCCCAGTCCTTACATACATTTCTAGGTCAACATTAAAGAGGATTTATGTCAAAAAGCAACCACCACCCTCCTATAGTCTTCTTCCCCTCAATTCCCCTCTCTCTCCAGCCTTCTTAGAGTCTTCACTTGCTTAGAAGATTCTCTTCCTTCCATCTCTCACCCTCATTCTCTTCTCTGTTTTTTACTCTGTAGTCTTCAATGTTTCCCTTAATTCTTTCTCTTCTTTCTTACTCTTACATCATCATCATTATTATTATTATTATTATTATTATTATTATTATTATTATTATTATTATTATTATTATTATTATTATTATTATCATTTTGTGTTTATGAGTCAGTCTTAATCTTCCAATGCAAGTATCTCAGCACTGCAGCTGTTGAAGTTAAGTGTTCTCTCCTCTGCCTCCTCTATATTGATCAGTTTTATTTACACAATAAAATTGTATATGGGTAAGGTAGAGGGACATGTGGAACAAATGTTTCTGTAATGGATGGGAAAGCACGCATGACTGTCTAGATGTAGATGGCTTTGGGAACCATTTCCATAATATCCAGTTTAAGGGATGGTGATTCCCCTATATGCTGAGCTGATCAGATTTCATTTGGAGGATATAATGTTCAATTGCCAGTATAATATTTTAACAGTGATATTAAAACTATGATAAGATAATGTAGTGTGATATTAAGTCAGCATGTTAAATAGAAACGATTGAAGGAACTGAAAAAATCTTGGTTTAGGCAAGTGCAGTGTATTAGAGCCTTCTGCCATGATGGAAATGTTCTGTGCTGTCCAGTACAGTAGACCTTAGTCTCAAATGGGTGTGGAACACCTGAAATGTGAAATGTGGCCACTTTGACCTTTAAATCTTATTTAATTTTAATTCATTTAAATTAAAATGTAAATAGCTACTGTATTAATCAGGATTCCACCAGAGAAACAGAACTGGTTACATGTATATGTATATATAGAGAAAAACTAATTTACTGCAATGAATTGGCTTATGTGATGATGGGGTCTTGCTAGGCAAGTCCGAAACCCGTTGGGGAGGGCTGCCTAGAAATTCCTGGGCAAACCTTGAGCAGGAGATAAAGTTCCACAGGCAGAATCTCTTCTTGTTCAGGGTTCAGGGTTAAAAATCTTTTGACTGACTGGATAAGATCCACCGATATTAACAAGGATAACCGCCTTTACTAAATTCAGCTGATTGTAGCGGTTAACCACATCTGCAAAATACCTTCCCAGCAACACCTACATTAGTATTTGATTATATAAATGGGGACAAAAGCCTAAGTAAGTTGACACATAAAACTAGCCATCATAGCCACATGGACTGGTGGCTACTGTATTGGACAGTGCAGGTTTGGGGAAAAAATTAGGTTAAGTATGATAGATGACTTCACATATTGAAATAATAATGATGGGAACAGAGACTAGCTTTATAATCATGTTGTTGTAGGGGATGGGATCCACAAACCTAAAGGTTGAACCTCCCTCTTCAACTTAGTGAGAGGAAGAATTAACACTGTAAAAATACGCAAAATGAGAATAGACCACTTTGCAATATAATAAGCCCTTAGTTTCCAGGACTAAATGGATGCAGTTAGACTTTTTACCCAGCGTGGACCTGTCATGAAGGTAGCAGAAGAGATTTTTTTTTTAATTTAGGTGGGGTTTGAATTAGATCAGCTTAAGGTTCCATAACTTTCAGAGGCATAGCAACAAAGAACTTAAATAGGCAAACTTATAGTCAAGAAATTCTATGGAAGAAAGAGGTGGCCTTTTTGGGGCCTGTTCCTTTAGATAGGAAACATTAGTAAAACAAGGCAAAGCACACAACAAAGCAATGATACAGTTTTATAAATTTGAATCTTGGCAATAAATTCCTCCCACTCCCATCTCAAAGCATGTCACAGAATGTAATGAGATTGGCCAATTTGGTAAAGAACTAAGAGTTTGCAATGAAAGACTTAATTGAACTTAAAAATATTTTTTTCTCTAAGTTGTATCATCAGTAAAAACAAAACAATGCTGTAAAACTTGCCTCAGTGCCCTCAGTTATGTCACTTGTACCTTTGTCCCCAGTCCTCACACGAAACATACAAAATTCTTGTTCTTCCTGCCTTGATAAATCTTTTTTTTTCAACAATGAACCTGATACTCATCCATACACCAAAGCATAACTGACTAAAAATAATTTGAGATTTAATATCTTCTCAGAATGTCAAAGTTTGAAATCATGAAATCTAATCCTTATAATACACAGAGAAGAAATTAGTGAGATTCAGTGAAAAGAAATTAGTGAGATTCAGTGAGAAAAAAGTTAAGATTACATAGTTACATGCTGGTCCAACTGAAGATGTGACACATGTCCCCCATTCACTACGCAGTGTGTCCTTTTAACTACACTAGCTTTTAAGGTAATCGTGGTGCATCAGGGATTTAAAAAAAATCAAACTGAAGGAATAAATTTTCAACAATATAATTTAGGTCTTCAGCAAGCCTTCACGGGCTACATTTGGGAATTGAATGAATTATCCTCTTGCTCTGACATCACAGTATGCTAGTTACTTCCTTCTGTAAGATATTTCTGCAAATCAAAATAGACCCGCAAAACAGGTGTTTCTACCCATTTTCTGTATTGCTTTGGTTGGTACTTGATGAAAGACTGGTTTGGAGCCATAAGGGAGCGCCTCATGATGAGACTGAAGCATCTGCAGTTAAGGAACAGTGGAAAGAAAGATGGAATTGGCAACACTTTTTGATCCATTCTACAGAAAGCTGAATAATGATACTCAGGGGATGGAGATTAAGTGGTTGGTTGGTTTGTTCTTGCTCCAGATAAGGAGGTAAAACCAGATGCAAGAGAACACATCAGCAGGAGCAGGCTTGTTTCCAGAACACCCTGTTCAGGCTGATTTAGAATCTGAAGCTAAAGGAATCTTGAGGAGCATGTAAAGGGCTATTTGGTTTGCAATGTTCACTAGAAGCCGGCCAATTTATTCGTCATCAAGAATTCTCTTCTGTTTTCTGTTTCACCAACTGTAGTGTGTTTTTCTCTTACCCTTTCCTTCTTTCTCTCTCTTTCCCTTCCTCTCTTCTTCCTTTTTTCCCCCCCTTATTTTAACTTTAGGAATTTTTGCAGTTCCTGTGGAATTATGTGGTGCTCTTTTGGTAAATTTATATATATTTTATATATATCCTTTCATTTATATATTAAGCAGATTGTTTTTAAAATTATAGATCTATATATAAAAATGTAAGTACAGATAGGGATTTATTTGACTAAAGAGAAGTTTAAAAATAATCTTAGTTCATATCATCCTTGCTTCTCACTCTGATTTTTACTGACTCTTGTGCTAGTAAAGTTTTGAACTTTGATTTCCATACTATATACTTTACCTGCAAAACTGAATCATTGCCTATAGCTAGGAGTTCTCAGATTTTATTTTATGGTTTGGAACTGAAACTTGTGCAATCCTGAGACAACTGTCTTGAGACATCAACTTGCTTCCCACTCTCCTTGAGGTTTCGGTCAGAGGGCGATAAGGAAAAAAAGTTACAGCAATTTGCAAATACATTTATGGAATACATTTTTGTCCTCATTTATGAAAACAAGTGTGTCACTTTGCATTTGAAGAAGATCCACTTATATTCAGAATAATTTCAAGAACACCACCCCCACACACACACATACGTGCACACACAAAACCCCTACATACCTACAGAGAACCATAGCATATTTTTTTTCTATTCACCACCCCCATCCCCCACAAAGGCCTATCTCTGTGAAACACTAGTCCAGTCAGATATATATGATCAGACAGGTTTGGGAACAAGAATATGTATATATTCTCCCAAGCCTATTTGATTTACCTTTGGGAAATTATAAAATGTATTAATCTATTAAGGATCAGTTTACTTTTTGTGTAACTTGACATTTTCTAAGCGTACTTACCCACTTAATTTCTTTCTATAGCGCTTATTAATCCATAATGACTACTTACATCCATCAGGATACTAGATTCATACAACTCACTTTTGGAAATTCTGACCTAGAATAAAGAATGCAGTAATAATCATCAGTGTTCAATGGTGGGGTTATAGGTTAATATTATTATCTGTTGTTGTATTTTAGAAATCATTTGCATTGATACAGATTAATTTACAACATGAGGAAACGACTATTTAACAAACTACATTGAGTAGGGATTTCTTTAGTGATGTAAACTTGAGATCTGTCCATAGGTCCTCCAAGTCTCAGGCCACTGGTCGTGTGTAATATTTGATGCTGAGAACCCTTGCCCTGTATGTATATGCTATGCGACAGTGTCACATGTGCTTGTGTGGGATGTAATTTCAGCTGCTGGAGTTTTGCTAGCTCATCCCTACCTCCGCCAACCGAGACTCCTCAGTGAAAGCACTGTCTAGAGGTGAATCAAGGAACAAAACCCAGTAAACTTGTGGACGGAAAGTTTTGCATCCTAGAGGGCCAGAGAAGCCACAAACACTCCCTGGAGTTAATCAACTGCCAGGCACTGCTTCATAATCAAGTATTGGCTTGTACTTAGCCAGCTGCACCCCCAGAAGCCAGCAGGGACCAGGGATGAGACCAGGCTGTTGTCCAAAGAGAACCAAGATAACTGCTGAAACAGAGTCATCCTCACACAGTAGTTAACATATATACTACATTCTCGTTGTTTAACTTGATTCACCTTTTTCCTTTTAGACTTAGAAGATTGCATGGCTATCTGCTTTGCAGTTTGGCTGCCACTGTAGTACACTAGAGATTATTGAGATTTATTCTTTACTGGTCATATTTAGATTGAGAACCCTCTGAACCCCAATTTGAAAAACAGAGACTAAGAGGAAAAGCCTCTGTTTCTTGGGTGTCCATGTATTTCAGGAATGTAGGTCAGCAACATAAATGCAAGAACTTAATATCTATCTGGGCAGCTTCTGAAAAAAGCCTTTTCCTTTCATTTCCCGTCTGAGAAGTATGGGCTTGGAAGAGAACTCCAGGACTTTCAGGTCCCTTGAACAAATATTCTGTATATATTAGAAACATAAGTTGGACATCAGAGATGGAACTTGGTATATGTCCTGTCAACAACTCTGGAAAGGGTCTCTGAATTCAGCCTAGAAATGACAGAAAAGAGGAACCCCATGGTCCTCAAGTGGTTTATAGATAAGGAATCAGACCCAGTAATTTTTAATTTCTTGTCTAATTGCTACATCAGTCATTTCTAGTACACACTTGGTTACATAGAATACCCCTTTGTCTTTTGGGGCACACACTAACTCTGAACTCTCCAAACCTAGCTAAACCCAACTTTTCATGTACTTTTTTTTGTCCTTAAATACCTTATGTCCAAACTGAATGAGTCACTTTGAACCATGCTGCCCGTCCTCCACACTTCTTCTTATTGTAAGTGGTGCGGTCATTTCCCCTCTGCCTCTACGTACCCCAGCAGTCACCTATCGCCTCTCCTTCATTCAGGAAAAGAGAGAGGAATGAAAACGCTTGTCTCCGTGTTAGAGTATTAAACTGCAGCTCTCCATGAAGGACCTTCCATAGTGTCAGGTGTGCATTGCTGATCCTAGGACTTCAGTGGCATGAAGGACTTCTCCTTAGATGCCTCCACCACTCCTCAGCCTCTGCTGAAATGTTCAGGCCCTTCAGGTGAGCATAAAAGGGAACCATTTTGAAAAGACACACTGTCATGGAAGTAAATCACAATATTTAGCCCTTCCCGCTGCACAGTGATGGCAGGGGTTGAGGCGGGTGCAAAGGAGAGCAATTATCTCAGCTTACAGCCTTCCCGACAGTCATGGACTTTGTTGATTCTTTTGTATGACAAGTTACAAAGAGGACAGCTGTACTGAATGTTTGCTCCCTGCAAACGTACAATGGTGAGTCTTGAAATGAGGTTTTAGTAGAACCGTGGTGCAGTATCTTATGCATTAATCAGACATAGCTGTTTCTTTGTTGCTTCTAGCTCTCTGCTGTTCTCATAGAAACTCAGAGAACAAACTGCAACAAAGCTACCATGATCCTGCCAACCTGACAGGAAAAGTCAATACATGTCAGTTACTAGGCAGCAGGGGCCGTCTTCCTCACAAGCCCCAGGTCTGGAAGCTGTTGAGCCCTTCCCATTTTGGAGTTTGTGCCCAGAGAGGACCCTTGGGTCAAAGTCTTTCCTGGAGTAGTTGTTTATCTTCCTGTGTGTTTATGCAAAGACGGGAGGGCTCAACTTGTGTACCTTTTGCGATTAGGCTGGAAAAAGGATAAAATCAAATTTCTGGCTATGTACCTGATTGCAGAATCTTCTCAAGCCTGTGGGGATCTAGTTTCCCTTCCTTCTTTCGTGTCTTCCTTCCTTCCTTTCTTTCTTTCTCTCTCCACCCCCTCCCCCTCCTACCTTTCTCTCTCTCAATTTATCAGAGCTAAGGAAGCTCTGGAAACTGCATAGCCAACCCCAGGTCCCCAAATGCTCCCCAGATTGACATGCAACCCATAAATACTATAATGATTTAGAATCCTGAGAAGCAAAGACTGTTTCCTTAAGAATTTCTTTTTGAAGACAGAATGTTGAGATTTCATTTATACCCTCCCCCCCACCCCAATTCTCTAAACCTTTAATGATTTAAATAATGCCCCTGACCAGTCTGCAGAAAAGCATCTGGTAAAGTTCCTTTCCCATAAATCTTTAACTCCTCACACAGTAGCTAGAGAATTAAGTAACCCCATCAGCAGAGGTAAAATTTATGAACCTTCTAGAGCTCACCCCAAGTACCAAAGAAAAGGGAAGTAATTCACTGAATAGCAAACTCATTCTCAAAATTCACCCTGGGGTTGGGAATTGTTTCTGGGTAAAGGGACATGGGTCCCTTTTGGGACCAGGGTTGAAAAGATGGGCCTCTTACCTAGGTAGCCTAAGTGTAAATTTGCAACACACACAAAAATTGAACACCTTATTACTCATGGAGAAAAGGGCTGTGCATTATAGTGTTTATCCCAATGACCTTCACACTGAAGGACTGTTAATCTGCACATGCAGTGTTCTCCTTGTCCAAAATGTGGCCAGATTCTGGTCTAGAGCAAGAACTGGAATTCATTCTCCTTTGAAAAGCAACTGAATTCACAACAGTCTTTAAAATAAATTCACAGAAGAAACTAAGTTTTAAATAGGCATATGTTTGCCTAGAAGCAAAATAAAGCATCTGAGTTTTCCCTCACTGTGTGCCTAATTCAAATTTTGTTTGGCAATTTGCAGATCCCAGGGAGGCAACCCCCAAAGAGTTTCATGGGTTAGAAAAGAAGCTCTAAGAGTAATAATCCAGTTTCTCAGCTGGCAAATATTTTCTGACTCTTGGACAGCCCTCCTCACACTCAGACCCTTCTGTTCACGGAAACAGAATCACGATGGGTTCCAGTACTTGCTTTTTGGTCCAGGGAGGTAGCAGCCACACTGTTGCTCCAAGGCAGCTGCCACCTCTTGAATTCAGTTGGCAAGCGGCTGCCAACACAAGGTGCTGGGATGGATTTCAGAGCACCAGCCACCACTTTATTCAGTGCACAGCAGGCAAAGCTGAAGCATGTGGAGTCTCTTTAAAATGAAGCTTGTCGAGTAGCCCCCATGTGTCTTTGGTTCTTGGAAGAGAGCTGATTTTAGGACTCTCTGCTTTTTCCCTTTTGGGTCCTTGCTCTGGGATATCTCTCCATGGAGCTATCTACAGTGAAAATTCCTAGACATATTTCAACCAAATGCATCATATTTGGTAGAATTTTAGGAGTCATTAATGACCCTTTTTTCCCCCAAGGCATTGATCACTGATCAATCCATCATTGATAAACCCCACCCTCCTTAACACACACACACACACACACACACACACACACACACACACACACACGCTCCCTCAGGAACAGTTACGATGTTCTCTTTCATAGACAGTCATAATCATTGAGCTTTGCTTAGAGATACTAGTTCAGATACCAGTATGAAGCTACAGGGAAAAGAGATTTTGAAAAAGATTCCATCCTAGAGAAGATTAGCCTACAAGGTAAAATATGGGTATTAAAAGGATTAAAAAATATTTCCAAACGATTTATTATCACTCCAGGTCTCAATTTTATCAAATTTTGTTTGTGTGTGTGTGTATATATATATATGTTACTGAATATATATATTTAGTAATTAATATATATTAATTATATATATAAATATATATATATTCAGTAACTTCCAAGTTTGCAACATCTGAATTTGTACTATGATATATATATATAGTTTTTAAATTACATTTTATAGTAGTAATATATATTCAGTACTGTAGAAATTAAGACACTCAAAATGAAGAAAAAATTCCTATCTAGAAATAAGTACTAGACATGTATGTGTGAATATGACACAAATGAGACCAAACTATTCACAGTGTTTAGTCTATATAATTTTGTTTTAGCTTCTTTTTCCAATTAAAACACATCACAACATTTTTCCCTATCATATTCAAGTCTTGTATAGTATTTGTAATTGCTGCAGTTTGATAATATATCATAAACCATTGAATTCACATTTACTGTTAAATATTTAGTAACTTCCAAACTTTCACCATCATAATTTGTACTAAGATATCATATATATGTGATAATTTACACAGAACTAATTCCTGGAAGCAGAATTGCTAAGTAACAAGAGCTTGCGCATTTTTACAGCTTTTGTTACATTGACCAATCATTAGTTCACAACCTTAACTGCAGTATATAAGAATACTCATTTCTCAGCACTCTTGGAAACACAGAATACTATGGTATATCATCTTTGTCAAGCTCATAAGTGAAAAATATAAGTTAATTTTTTGTGTCAATGTGCATTTTTTTACTACAAGTGAGATTGTATTTTTTTCATATTCTTTTTTTGTCTTTTTAACATTTTTTATTGATTTATAATCATTTTACAATGTTGTGTCAAATTCCAGTGTTCAGCCCAATTTTTCAGTTATTCATGGACATATACACACTCATTGTCACATTTTTTTCTCTGTGAGTTATCATAACATTTTGTGTATATTTCCCTGTGCTATACAGTGTAGTCTATTCTACAATTTTGAAATCCCAGTCTATCCCTTCCCACCCTCCACCCCCCTGGTAACCACAAGTCTGTATTCTCTGTCTGTGAGTCTATTTCTGTCCTTTATTTACGCTTTGTTTTTGTTTGTTTGTTTGTTTTTGTTTTTGTTTTTTAGATTCCGCATATGAGCGATCTCATGTGGTATTTTTCTTTCTCTTTCTGGCTTACTTCACTTAGAATGACATTCTCCAGGAGCATCCATGTTGCTGCAAATGGCATTATGTTGTCGGTTTTTATGGCTGAGTAGTATTCCATTGTATAAATATACCACGTCTTCTTTATCCAGTCACCTGTTGATGGACATTTAGGCTGTTTCCATGTTTTGGCTACTGTAAATAGTGCTGCTATGAACATTGGGGTGCAGGTGTCATCCTGAAGTAGGGTTCCTTCTGGATACAAGCCCAGGAGTGGGATTCCTGGGTCATATGGTAAGTCTATTCCTAGTCTTTTGAGGAATCTCCACACTGTTTTCCATAGTGGCTGCACCAAACTGCATTCCCACCAGCAGTGTAGGAGGGTTCCCCTTTCTCCACAGCCTCTCCAGCATTTGTCATTTGTGGATTTTTGAATGACGGCCATTCTGACTGGTGTGAGGTGATACCTCATTGTAGTTTTGATTTGCATTTCTCTGATAATTAGTGATATTGAGCATTTTTTCATGTGCCTTTTGATCATTTGTATGTCTTCCTTGGAGAATTGCTTGTTTAGGTCTTCTGCCCATTTTTGGATTGGGTTGTTTATTTTTTTCTTATTGAGTCGTATGAGCTGCTTATATATTCTGGAGATCAAGCCTTTGTCGGTTTCACTTGCAAAAATTTTCTCCCATTCCGTAGGTTTCCTTCTTGTTTTATTTCTGGTTTCCTTTGCTGTGCAGAAGCTTGTAAGTTTCATTAGGTCCCATTTGTTTATTCTTGCTTTTATTTCTTCTAGGAGAAAATTTTTGAAATGTATGTCAGATAATGTTTTGCCTATGTTTTCCTCTAGGAGGTTTATTGTATCTTGTCTTATGTTTAAGTCTTTAATCCATTTTGAGTTGATTTTTGTATATGGTGTAAGGGAGTGTTCTAGCTTCATTGTTTTACATGCTGCTGTCCAGTTTTCCCAACACCATTTGCTGAAGAGACTGTCTTTATTCCAATGTATATTCTTGCCTCCTTTGTCAAAGATGAGTTGACCAAAAGTTTGTGGGTTCATTTCTGGGCTCTCTATTCTGTTCCATTGGTCTATATGTCTGTTTTGGTACCAATACCATGCTGTCTTGATGACTGTAGTTCTATAGTATTGTCTGAAGTCTGGGAGAGTTATTCCTCCAGCCTCTTTCTTTCTCTTCAGTAATGCTTTAGCAATTCTAGGTCTTTGATGGTTCCATATGAATTTTATTATGATTTTTTCTAGTTCTGTGAAATATGTCCTGGGTAATTGGATAGGGATTGCATTAAATCTGTAGATTGCCTTGGGCAGTGTGACCATTTTAACAATATTGATTCTTCCAATCCAAGAGCATGGGATATCTTTCCATTTTTTTAAGTCTTCTTTAATTTCCTTCATCAATGGTTTATAGTTTTCTGTGTATAGTTCTTTCACCTCCTTGGTTAGATTTATTCCCAGATATTTTATTACTTTGGGTGCTATTTTAAAGGGGATTGTTTCTTTACTTTCTTCTTCTGTTGATTTATCGTTAGTGTAAAGAAATGCAACTGATTTTTGAACGTTAATTTTGTAACCTGCTACCTTGCTGAATTCTTCAATCAGCTCTAGTAGCTTTTGTGTGGACCTTTTAGGGTTTTCTATATATAGTAACATGTCATCAGCATATAATGACACTTTTACCTCTTCTTTTCCAATTTGGATCCCTTTTATTTCTTTCTCTTGCCTGACTGCTGTGGCTAGGACTTCCAGGACTATGTTGAATAGGAGTGGTGATAGTGGGCTTCCTTGTCTTGTCCCAGATTTTAGTGGGAAGCTTTTGAGTTGTTTCACCGTTGAGTACTATGCTGGCTGTAGGTTTGTCATATATAGCTTTTATTAAGTTGAGATATGTTCCCTCTATACCCACTTTGGCGAGAGTTTTTATCATAAATGGGTGTTGAATTTTATCAAATGCTTTTTCTGCATCGATTGAGATGATCATGTGGTTTTTGTCCTTTCTCTTGTTGATGTGATGTATTACACTGATTGATTTGCGATTGTTGAACCAGCCTTGTGTCCCTGGGATGAACCCCACTTGGTCATGATGTATAATCTTTTTTATGTGTTGTTGGATTCTATTTGCTAAAATTTTGGTGAGGATTTTGGCGTCTATGTTCATCAGTGATATTGGCCTATAATTCTCTTTTTTTGTAGTGTCTTTGCCTGGTTTTGGTATCAGGGTGATGGTGGCTTCATAGAATGAGTTTGGGAGTATTCCCTCCTTTTCAATTGTCTGGAAGAGTTTGAGAAGGACTGGTATGAGTTCTTCTTTGTATGTTTGGTAGAATTCCCCGGTGAAGCCGTCCGGTCCTGGACTTTTATTTGTAGGGAGGTTTTTAATTGCTATTTCTATTTCCTTTCTAGTGATCGGATTGTTCAAGTGTTCAGATTCTTCTTGATTCAGTTTTGGTGGACCGTATGTTTCCAGAAACTTGTCCATCTCCTCTAGGTTATCCAGTTTGGTTCCATATAGTTTTTCATAATATTCTCGTATGATATTCTGTATTTCTATTTTGTTTGTTGTAATTTCTCCATTTTCCTTTCTTATTTGGCTAATTTGTGCTCTCTCTTTTTTCTTCTTTGTGAGTTTGGCCAGAGGTTTGTCGATTTTATTTACTTTTTCAAAAAACCAGCTTTTGGTTTGGTTGATTTTTTCTATGGTCTTGTTAATCTCTGTTGTATTTAATTCCTCTCTGATCTTTATTATTTCCTTCCTTCTGCTGCTTTTTGGGGCTTTTTGTTCTTCTTTTTCTAATTCATTCAGGTGGTGGGTTAAATTGTTTATTTGAGATTGTTCTTTTTTGAGGAAGGCCTGTATCGCTATAAACTTCCCTCTTAGCACTGCCTTTGCTGTGTCCCATAGGTTTTGAGTGGTTGTGCTTTCATTATCATTTGTCTCAAGGTATTTTTTAATTTCAGCTTTGATTTCCTCATTGATCCATTGTTTTTTCAATAACATATTGTTTAATATCCATGCTTTCCTTTTTTTCTCCTTTGTTTCTCTGTTGTTGATTTCCAGTTTCATGGCATTGTGGTCAGTAAAGATGCTTGAGATAATATCTATCTTCTTAAAATTGTTGAGGTTTCTTTCGTGCCCAAGTACATGATCGATCCTGGAAAATGTTCCATGTGCACTTGAAAAGAATGTATATCCTATTTTTGGGGGGTGTAATGCTCTGAAAATATCCACCAAATCTAGTTTTTCTATTGTAGTATTTAATTTCTCTGTTGCCTTGTTTATTTTCTGTCTGGAAGATCTGTCTAGTGATGTTAATGCAGTGTTAAAATCTCCAACTATGATTGTATTCCCATCAATATCCCCCTTTATCTCTGTTAGTAATTCTTGTATGTACTTAGGTGCTCCTATATTGGGTGCATATATATTAACGAGTGTAATATCCTCATCTTGTATCACTCCTTTAATCATTATAAAATGTCCTTCTTTATCTTTCTTTATGGCCTTTGTTTTAAAGTCTATTTTGTCTGAAATCAGTACTGCAACACCTGCTTTTTTGGCTTTTCCATTTGCATGGAATATCCTTTTCCATCCTTTCACTCTCAATCTATATGTGTCCTTCTCCCTAAAGTGGGTCTCTTGTATGCAGCATATTGAAGGTTCTTGCTTTATTATCCAGTCTGCCACTCTGTGTCTTTTGACTGGAGCATTTAGTCCATTAACATTTACAGTAACTAATGATAGATGTGTGTTTATTGCCATTTTGAACTTATCTTTGCAGTTGAATTGGTATATCCTCTTTGTTCCTTTCTTCTTCCTTTTGTGGTTTGGTAATTTTCCTTTGTATTATCATGGATTTTATTTACTTTTTGTGACTCTTTTGTAAATTTTTGGCTTGTGGTTACCCTTTTTTGTAGATCTGTCAACCCATTACTATAACTGTTTTTATTAAACTGATAGTAACATGATCTCAAACCCATCCTACTGTTAAAAAAATTTTAAAAAGAAAGAAAAAAATATTCTATATTTCCCTGCCTCCCTCTCCCACTCTCAGTGATTTGTATGTCTTCTTTTATAATTTCATGTTTACTTTATTTGTAATTCATGAGTTATCACCTTTCCAGTTGTGTGTTTCTCATTTCTGTAGCATCCTGCTGCTTTTCTATTTAGAATAGCCCTTTCAATATTTCTTTTAGCATGGGTTTAGTGTTGCTAAACTCCTGCAGCTTTTTTTTTTGTCTGTGAAACTCTTTATTTCTCCTTCTATCCTCAAGGATAGCCTTGCTGGATAAACGATCCTAGGCTGCATCTTTTTTTCATTCAGGGCTTTGAGTATATCTTGCCACTCCCTTCTGGCCTGTAGTGTTTGTGTAGAGAAATCAGCTGAGAGCCTTATGGGGGTTCCCTTGTAACTTACTCTTTGCTTTTCTCTTGCTGCCTTTAGAATCATTTCTTTATCCTTGACTCTGGCCATCTTGATTATGATATGTCTTGGTGTGGGTCTATTTGGGTTCTTCCTGTTTGGGACCCTCTGAGCTTCCTGTACTTGGATATCTGATTCCTTCTTTAAGTTTGGGAAGTTTTCAGTCATGATTTCTTCAAAAACCTTTTCAATCCCCTTTGATCTTTCTTCTCCTTCTGGGACCCCTATTATGCGAAGATTGGGACGCTTTATATTATCCCATAGGTCCCTTATGCTATTTTCATTATTTTTTATTTGCTTCTCTTGTAGTTCTTCTGAATGGGTGCTTTCTATTGCCCTGTCTTCTAGATCACTAATTCATTCCTCTGCATTATCTAGTCGGCTTTGCACAGCTATTAGATCATTCCTCATCTCTGTCAATGAGTTTACCCATTCTACTTGGCTCTTCTTTATAGCTTCAATTTCATTTTTGACATATTTTATATCTCTAAACACTATCTCTTTTAATTCCTTCAGCAATTCGATCACTCCTTTTTTGAAATCTTGATCTAGTAGGCTATCGATGTCTATTTCGTTGATCTTTCTTTCAGGGGATTTCTCTTGTTCTTTTAATTGGGAAAGGTTTTTCTGCTTCTTCATCTTGCTCCTACCTCTTTGGCACTGTGGTTTATGGTGTATCAGTTGTTTATTTTGGTCCTTAAGGATTTTATCTATCTGATGCCTATTTAGGAATAGAACTTAGGAAAAAAAGAAAAAAAAATTAGAGAGAGAGAAAGAATTTTAAAAGAAGGGAGAAAGAGGGTTTGAAAACAGTGTATAATGAATAATAGAAGAGTGAGTTGAAGCAGAGTATTAATCGGGTTGAGACGTCCTTTTGAAACCTTTACAAAAAAAGGGGGGGGGAGATGAATAGATGTATTTGAAACCTGTGTCTAATCAATAGCAGGACATCAAAACCCAAGAGAAATAGAAATGAATTAAGAAGTAAAGATTAAGAGAGTAATAGAAAATAGAACAGGTAAAAACAGATTTAAAAAAAAAGGGGGGGGGTTGTCGGTGTTCTCCTGGAGTCTGTGTGCTTTTAATGTGAAGTCTTTCTGTCTTCCTCCTGTTTTGGAAGCTCAGCTTGCTGTTTTCAGAGGCCCTCCGTTGGCGCCCTCTTCTGTGCTGCTCCCAGCACCTGTCGGCAAGCAGATCGCACCTCCTCCTAACACTGGGTCAGGTGCAGCTCTCTGCTGTGGGCAGTCGGGTCGCTGCCCCTCCGGATGCCGCAGTCAGATGTTGCAGACTGGCCGGGTAGGAGGGCGGGTCGTGCCCCCTCCCAGCACCTCGGTCAGGGGCTGTGTTCCTGCCCGAAAGACCGGGGGGGCCGCTCTCCCTCTACCTGCGCCGCAGGTAGTTCCGCTCTCTGTGCGGCTGCGCGCTCTGCCCTGGTCGGCGCTCCGCAGGTGGGCTCGGGGAAGACCGAGGGACAGCCCTGTCCCTGCTCCGAGCCAAAACCCAGCTCCTTGTTTGTCTGTGGAGCAAGTTCTCTGAGGGACCAGGATGGAAGGAGCCTATCTGCCCCGGGATGCAGGCCAGTCTCAGTCTGGCCTTTGAGGCTGCTAAGTCCTTCGGTGCGGATGCAGGTTTCGCCCCCGCCTCCGCCTGAGTGCTCAGCGCGGAGGATATGGCGGCTGTGCCTGAGCCCCGCCTCTCTTCCCCCGAAAACTTTCCGCGGGTTTTCAGAGATGGGGGTGTGCACCCTTCCCCCGAGAGCACATCAACCTTGCTGTTTTATGGAGGGCCCAGGTTGTTCTGCCCTGTGCACCCACAGCCACGGCTCGCAGCCCCCTGCAGTCCCCCGGGGCTGCCTCCGTGCAGCCACTTCCGTCCTCCGCCCGGCTTGTGCAGCCTGGCCCTGCCCGCGGCTGCCGGCCTGCGTCTCAGGCTGGGTGTCGGGGGGGACGCTCTGTGTCCGTTTAACTTAGTTCTGTTAGTCAAGGGCTGCTCTGTACAGATCCGAGCCTCGGAGGCTCCCCCTCCGTCCCGCTGGCCTCTCAGTTGGAGAGGGGAGACCCAGCGAGCGAGCGCGAGTCCTCCTTTGCCGCTCTCTCCCCGCGGGACCGTCCCGCGCTGCTTTGCCTTTTGTTCTTTCTTTTTTCCTTTTCTCCTACCAGATTTTTGGCGTCTTTATCTTTTGAAGAGGGCGATGTTCTGTCAGAGTTCCACAGGTGCTCTGGTTGGCTGAGTGGGTCTGTAGATGTGGGTCTTGGTGTATTTGTGGGAGAGGGTGACCTGCGAGCGTCCTTCTACTCCGCCATCTTCTCCGTCTCCTCCACAGTTTTTTTTTTTTTTTTTCATATTCTTGATACATGTACTTCAGTGTTTATGAGTCCCTTTTTGTTTGTAGCCCATTTCTCTATTTCTGGTTTTATCTTTTTAAAACTATGTCTAAGAACTTAAAATATATTAAGATTTATGTTTTCCTTTTGCATATGCTACAAATAATTTTTCCAGCTTGCCATTTGTCATTCAACATTTTTGTATACTTAACAACAGACCCTTTTAAATTAGAAAATTAGATGGTGCAATATATTGACCTTTGTCTTCATAGCCTCACCTTTGATGTTGTGCTTAGAAAACTCTTCAGAACCATACATTCTACAGCCATTTCCCTGTATTTACAGATATATTAATGTGTTTTAAATTTAAATATTAAAAATGTTTAACTATTTTTAAACAAACCTGTAATACAATGAATAGCTATTGAGGACATAAGTGGCTGAGGATCTAGTGTGTTAGGATCAGAAAAGTGAATGGATTCACTGCTCAGCCTTGATATTTGTTAGTTGACATGTATTACGATATAATGTAGAATTATTCTATTTTTCACCTTCAAAAATGAGGATAATCACTATTCCACCAGAGCACAGCAAACATTTTGGCAATATTTTATCATTATGCATCTTATCATGAGACATTTCTTAATAAGGCAGAGTGGCACTCAGCACCGAGTCATTGTTCTTATCACCACATTGAAAAATATTTCACTCTTTGTCTTCTACTTATTATATATGTAATTATGTGGGGAAAGCATAACTCACCAAAATTTATTTTAGGAAATTGTAGTCATAGGCAGCAGAAATGCCTTCCTCCATAAAGAAATACAAAACTGGGAAAAGTGGATGGGACAACTGTTTTCATGCATTAGATGAGAGCAGTGTAGAACTGCTGTCCTTAAGAGAAGGGACACATACTTTCTGAGCCCCATAGTTACCAAGGTTTTCTTCCCTGGGGAACATTTCCTATCGTGGGACAGAAATGGTGGCGTCAAACAAGGGCTGAAGTCTCACTGAGTAGAGGAGACAGATTTTGAAGATCTGAGCTTCAAGTGAAGGGCAGAGTGTCAGAAAGAAGGAAGTTACACTAGTTAGAGAGGACTGGCCAAGGACTCTGCATGAAGGTTTACCATGAATCTTGGGCCAATTGCTGGCTGTTCTTAAGTAGGAAGGGATTCTGTGAGGCTTACTGGAAATCAGCTGTTGTAGGGTTTAGAGGTAAAATGACATACCAGAGATAATATAGAGCTTCACAATATTATTGTTTTGTCCCAGTGAGAGTGAAGATGTATTGCTGAGCATCTCGGATATGTAGTAGACACCAGAATTGCCATGCCTAGGGAATAAGAAACATCCTGAAGTAAGAGCCATGACCTAGGGCTAAGTATAAATATTAAGTAGATCCTCCCTAACAAAGAATTAAACCAAGTGAGAAAGAACTACTAGTTATTTAACTGCCTGTTAAAACAGCACTTACAAACTTCTTATAGAAGACAGAAAAATCACAAATTCTTATAGCATATCATTCACAATGTCTACATACAATTCAAAATTAATATGCACATGTGAAGAAACAGGGAAATTGCATGGCCTTAAAGCCATTATTAGGAGTAAAATATAAAATTAGCCAGATGTTGAAATTAACAACCAAGGACCATAAAGCAGATGTTATAAATATTTTCAAGAACACAAAGGAAAATGTAATCATAATGATAAAAGTAAATGGAGAATTTTAGTACAAAAAAAGGAAGCATAAAAAATGGAATTTCTATGTCTGATATTAAAATAAGTGAAATGAAAATTTCGTGGATAATCTTAACTGCAGAGTGAAGACAATAAACTTAAAAACAGATCAATGGCAATAATCCACTCTGGCATTTATAAACACTACATTTAACAACTAAAGAAGTCACATTCTATTCCATTGCAAGTGGAAGTGAGATATATACCATATGCCGGCTCACAAAGTAAATCTCAGTAAATTTCAAAAGTATTAAAATCTTGCAGAATGTGTTTATAGATTAGAGTGACATTAATTTAGAAATCAGTAGCACTAAGACATTTATAAAATCCCCCACATATTTTGAAGGTAAATGATACACTTCTGTGTAGCCTATGGATTACTGACAACTATAATGAGGGAAACTAGAAAATATTTTAAGCTAAATAATAATGAAAATATGACATATAAGAATTATGGAATTCAGCTAAAGCAATGTTTAGAGGGAAACTTCTAGCTCTTTTTCTTGTGGAGAAATCATAACTTGGATATTGTATTAAAAAAGAAGTAAGGTTTAACACTAACCATCTCATAGTTGAGGTAATCGTGGTCAACCTAATTCCAAATTTCTCCACTCCTTCTCCGAAAAACTAAGTAAGTTAACAAGAACATCAAAATAACACACGGATCCACACCATAAGCATAAATTGGAACACTTCAACTTAAAATTACCTATAAATAAAAATAAATTTTAAAAAAATTTCCAGTAGCTCCCATTGCAAGCTTTTGTTGAGAAATGTGGGCACAGAAAAAAGGCATGGAAAAGAGGAAATCTTTAAAAAGACACTGGTTAATTAGAATAGTGACTATAGGAAAGAGAAATATAAGTTCACAGAACTGAGAAGTAGCAGTATTGGCAAAGCAATGTTACTTGGAGAGAGGGGTAAAAGAAAATTGAGTCTTTCTTTGGAGCATAGGAGATACAGGGGGGAAATCAGCAAGAGGGGAAAATTTAGGATCCTATGAGACTAAAGAAAACTGGACTAGTTGAAGAATATAACACCTCCCCTCCCCTCCCACCTATAAATTGAGTCCATCATTAGTACTGGGTGTCACTGCTCGTTGGACCTCTCAGCAGACAGATCCACAAAATAATGCATGTGAACTTACACACTCTTACATCCATTTCCATATCTGTCCATCTGAAGTCACATTTAAAACCACAGACACAACTGCATATCTGTTCATGATGTTAAAGACTTATTTTTTGTAAATTCAAATTATTTTCATTTCCACCAATGATCGGATAGATGGGTGGGTCTACTGTAGATTTTGGCTTTGGGAAGGAAGTCTTGACTCTTAATTTTGTTCAATATTACCTCATTGGTTTTGCACTCTTTCTGTTGAATATATTTCCTTAGAGAAAGTTTGCTTAAAATAAAACTTAAATCATTTAAATCAAGATTAAAGCAAACTGTAGAGATTATCATTAAAAAGGGGAGAAGGAGAGACAGGGGTGCTGTGCCACATAGCCAGTCTCGGTATGCTCTTCGAGGACATACAAAAGCATTTTACAAGTGTCTATGGCGTAAAAACAGGCTTCTCATGACCCCAGCTGCCTGTTTTTCAGAATGCTCAGAGGGCATCCCTTCGAGACTGTTTTACAGCTGAGGTGTTTGTATGGGCTGAAAGGAAGTAACCCCACGCTAGAGCCAGGACCCACTGTTGTCCAGGCTTAAAGGGGAAGTAAGAAGTATTGAGAACTGCTGCTGTGACCTGGGGATTTAAGCCTCCCCCAGACTCTTCAGCACACACATCATCGGGCTTGGTTCAGGGAAACAGCTGTGCTGTTAAAAGAGTAAGTGCGTGCTGCTGTGGTGCTCTTAATTGAAGAAAGCATAGTATGAGGCCAGATGTAGGTCCCACATAATGGGAAGACAGGCTCTTTAATGGCCAACGGCTATGGCCAGGAATAGGGAGTTGGGAATTTAGCTGCTTGGCATTTCTCTCTCTGTAGTTCATAATGGATTAATTAAAATTGTATAAGAATAAAAAGATGCCCAAGGTAAGCATAAAGCCACGTGGAACCGTACTGAACAGCATTCAGAGCACTGTGGCTCAGGGCTTGCTGCACTCCAAACTGGAAGAGCTGGGAGGAGGACTGTAGTGAGCTCTCTTGGCTCTGCCCTGGTCTTCCACTCGGCCTCTGTCTTGAAGGGGTATAGCTTCACATCCTGAACACTCTGAGCTCCTGCAGAAGGAGGTTGCCAAACAGTTCTTTCTCTCTTCAATGCTCACTTCTAAGATGAGCTTTTTCTCTCCCCCACTTCCTGCTGCTTCATTTCCTGAGTTGGTTCCACCTCCTGAAATAGTGGAGTTTTCCATTTGCCCACCCACAAAAGCGAGTTGACAATTTGTACGGTGTGTTGCACCTTACAGAGGAAAACACAGCCTTTGTTTACAAGCATCTCATTTGGCCTTAGGCATGGCAAAAATAGAAAGAGTGTGGACCTGGAGTTAGAGAGCCCTGGATTCACATTCAAATGCCACCACTTACCAGCATATATTATTGATGATTTATCTCCTGTTAAAATGAGGCTAAGATCACCTGCTGTGCAGCGTTGCCACAAGTAATAAAGAGAACAACATGATCTGAAATATTCAACACGGAAACGCTTAACGCTTGGCCTAGTAGCTAATGCAAGCTCAGTAAATGTCAGTTTCCCATCCGCCTCAGTTTTTGGTGCAGGGTGTCAAACGTGATGATTATGTGTCTATAACTGAAGTCAAAACATAATGCAAATCCTCTTTCTTAGTATATCCCCAGTTGCCCTCCATGAGCTCAACGGATGGATTTTTGCAGCTTCTTCTTGTTGTTACTACTGTACTAGGAGAATGACAAGGGTAAGGGACACAGACTGAAGAGGACAGTGAATTGATCGGTAATCACTAATTATTAATTTCTCAGTGGATGGTAGATTAGCAACAGGCTTGGTTCTACCCTGTGGAGATTTGAATGACTGTCTCCAGAAGCTGTGGATGTATGCTTGCCTCCCCAGTGGTGCTTAAGTAGGAGCCAAATGGGCTCTTGGGGAATGTTTGGGAAAAAATGGTGTGTCTGTAGATGGAACATGGTCTAAAACGTAGACTTGTAAAGTTTCTTGTGACCTGGAATTGGTGCATTGGCCACTTGAGTTTAGCAGTCTGTAGAAGCATATCCTGTGGCACTGAAGAACCAGAAGGCATTCTCTTTGATAATTTGGAGTGTTTTGTGTACGAGGCAGAGAGTGGAGGATTTAGCACAAGTTGACTGTGAATGGCTGTTACCAGGTGTCTAAGTTAGCTATAGTGGAAAGAGGTCAAGTCAGCAAAAACTCCAGTGTCAAGGCTTCCACCAAGTAGCAAAGGATCCCTTATGGCTTCTGATTACCTTACAAAAACCCAAGGGGCTGCCTTGGTCCCTTAAGCAGAGTAAGTGTCACCCTATGTGGAAATCTGAAGAAATATGAAAGGACAAAACTTGGAGCCAGAAATTTGTATCACGTGAATCTTCCATTTGGATTACTGTGACTTATCTCTAGGAGACCCTAGTTAAATTCAAATATAGTAATTGATAAGGAGAGAAATTAATATCTAGACATCCATTTTTTAATATAGACATTTTTGAGATAAGAGGACACATTGTGTTGCCAAAAGTATTAAAATGTAATCCATTTAGAGAAGGCTAAAAGAATATAAATTCAAATGTGCAGGGACTTAGGCGTGTTTCCTTGGAGAAAGTGGAAGCCTAACCACATCACTGATATTTCTTTGGAGAATTTATATCAGGTTGGCTTCCTGATATATGAAAGCTGGTATTATGACAAGGAGGCACTATTTGGTTTATTTATTTGTATCTTTGAGTCCTGGGTAGATGGACAACACAAGGAAAATGGAAGATGGAGGATTTTACTGACTGTTACTTGAAAAGAAACTAGAAGGACTAACATGACTCAGATGTGTATCAGGGATCACTAATCTATCAGATCACAAACAGTTTGATAAGGCACCAGGAAACTCTTCAGTATCTTCCAGATACATGTCTGCTTTCAGTAATAAAATCTTAGGTAAAAATTGAAATGAACACGGAAGACTGTAAGCATTGAGTCAGCGTTCAGTTCTGCAAATTGTGTGTGTGTTAATTTAAAAGCCCTAAACCAATAGATTCTGTGAGTCCAAATGTGCGCATAAAGGTGGAATATATACAAACAGTCTGAATAATTTTAGAACCCAAGGACTTCCAAGATCTGGTATTCAGAGCACGATTCGCTAAATTAGGGTGAGATTTTAAGGAACCAGAGGCACCATGAGTATGCTAGTCTAGAATATACCTAGGGTGAGGGAGGGAAGATGAGAGGTCCAGGTACAGAAGGAGAGACAGGAGAAAGGTGATGGGAAGGCATAGAAAACCCATTTTAACTACTTCTGCTTTTTTACCTTGAGTACAGAAAGTGCGGTGAAGATCTCCCCTTCCCCTCGCCTCTGGGTTTCAGGCAGTGGCTATTTTGATCAGAGATTTTGTAAGGAGGCATCTGAAGAGTTTGTGTCTGGGGAGTCACGCATGGCCCACTGGCCACTCAGCTCCCACGCTGCACTCGTGATGCTCCACCTGATGCTTTCAGACACTGTCCTTAATGTGCAGGAAAGGACAACAACTCTCTTCAAAGCTGCTTGACATATTGTATTTATACAGGTGGAAAGAGCAGTTAAATAAAATATGCAAGCTTCATAATCCTTCTGTTTCCCCCCCCCCCACTGCATTCCATGTGTTGTGCAGTGACTGCTTTCCGTGCTGTCCTTTTTAGTGTTGATATTTCACAGTACCCCTAGGCACTAGTCCACCTTCTGGAAGAATAACCTAATAAAACCTCAGGAAGTTATTTAATTGCAGTGGAGGAAAAGAGTGAGATGAGGCCAAGGCTGAAACAGCAGTGTGTCCGGGGAACGAAACGAGGCAGTGAAAGACAAATAAACTGGCTCGTTTAGAAGATGGAATGGGGCAGGAAAATCTCTAGGCTGTAAGGGGAGCAAAGAGGATGCAAGAAAGTGGGGAAGAAGCATTATCAGCACTTGGTACAGAAGGTTTCCCAACTGGCGTTGTACCTCTGATTCAAGGCATGTGTTCTTTTTTATCTGAGAACTCCACCGTAACTTACTATGTGTGATTTCCCTTGTTCCAAGAAAAGAGACATTAGTAATCACTCTCAGATTCGTGCTAGAGGGTGTTTTTTTAAAAGAAAGGCATAAACCCAGTCTAATGAAACCAGAATCTCAGTAATTGCAAATCATTGTGTTCTATGCACGCTGCCCGCTGGATTACTCTACCAGGTTCAGGATACAGCAATGTATAATGTTTACTTAAGCATCACTCACGGGAGAGAAATTTATGAGCATCTACTGTGAGTGTAAGACATAATTCCTGCCTTTAAGAAACTCAAAGTTTGTTGTGAGACGTAGAAAATGTGATTAAGTACAATAACAAAGATGGCAATTGCCACACTGACTCTAAGCACAAAGGGTTATGGACAGACAGGAGGGACCATATCCATTAGTTCTGCCTAAAAGCAGGGAGAAGTTTACAAAATCCATCTCAGAAGAGGTGACTCACGAGCTGGGTTTCAAAAGACACAAATGATTTTCCTAGGTAGGAAAAAAAAAGGCATTCCAGAGGACAGAAGGGGCATGAACAATGACATGGGTGTTTTGGAAAGAAACAAGTGGGCTGGCATGACTAAGCATAGGATATGATAAGAAGAGGTGAGAGTTGTCAGGAAATGCTTGAATGACAGAATGAGCCAGGATTGTAAATAAACCCATAAACCCACGGCTAAGTAATGTGAACTCTATCCTTTAGCAGTGGACCGTCCATGAAGGGGTGGGAGCAGGGGGACCACGGGCAGAACTGTGTTTTGGAGAATTCACTGGCAGCAGGGAGAACAACTTAGGCAGTTGTGATACCCCAGAAAAGAGGCTGTGAGAAGATTTGAAAATTGTGTCTAATTCAATTTAGAAGTTTCCACTTCTGTTACAATACTCTAAGTCAAGGTGAAGAAACAAGGGAGTGTCTTCCAAAAGAGAAGAGAAACATATGTCTCCTTCAGGTGAAAAAAAAAAAGTCTCATCTTGCACAATGATGGCTCTCTTTCTTGAGAACATGCAGCTTTTAAGCCCCTGGACTCTTGAGTCAGAATACATGGATTAAATCCATTACCATCACTTAATAACGGGGCCCCTTGGGCAAGTTACTCAATATTTCTATGCTTTAATCTGTAAAGTGAGTATCACCATAATACCTCTCATAAAAAGTGAGACTGTTGTGAGGATTAAATGAGATAATGCATGCAAAACGCTGAGAAGAGTGCCTGGTACATCTTAAAGGCTCAAAAAGAATTTACTGTTAGAAGCAGCAGTAGACATTATCAACCTCAAAAGATGCATTGATAGCCAGTTTATCCTCTTTACCCTAAAACATTCAGATTATCTGTTTTGCTTTTTTTTTTAATGGACATGGAATCCCAAGAGGATCAGTTAAACGTGGAAGCAGCCCAATTCTAAAGAGAGTCTTTTGTTGTTGTTGTTGTTGTTATATTCAAAAAGTTTATTCAATCAATGAAAGAGAAAGAGACCAATGCCTGAGAAAGTTGTGCAGTGAGCATCATCTTGATTTCCCGACCTCAAAACTCCCATGAGGACTTCGAGATTCTTGACACCCAGGCAAACACATATCAGATCAGCAAAAAAGCAATGCCTGTTACAGCCAGCAGCATCCTCCCAAATTATAGAGGTGGGGAAGGAGACAAAGATAAAGAAGGGAAGGTAGAAGATAAAGTATTTGTTATAAAAAAAAAAAAATTCTAATCAGCAAGAAGACCTTGGGAGAAGCTAAACAGAAATTAACATGAGAGCCAAGTCTTGATGTACAGCTACATCAGCCTTAAAAATAGGATGCAATTAAGTGTTTCTAACAAGGCTCCAGTAGTCTGATGGTAAGTGTAGAAAGACTAGCTTAATGAAATGTCATGGGGACACTGCTTATAACAATCATATGCCCTGGATGCCAAATGGAGCTGTACCTGCTGGAGAAACAGTTACAGAGAAAAGAACAAAAGCCTGCCAGCTGTTAGGAAATAGAACACAATGAGGTTCAGGGCCCTAGGGGAAGGTGGAAAATTAACACAGCCTCTGTGTCTCGTTATGTTGTCCCTACCACTGTGCTTTTCTTTTCTGGATTTAAAATTGTGCCTTGCCCAGTGGGCGGGGGCTCTTTTAGAAAAGTAGCATTGGACCTGGTCTGGACATTGCAGATTTGGAGGTCAGGTTGGGAATAAGATCGTACAGCGCCAGGAAAATGGTGTACCTTGCAAGGCTTTACAGCTGTTCTTACCATTTGCTTTATCATTTCTGCTGAACTCAGTTTTTATTCCTCTGTGGCTGGTTACCTTACCTT
This sequence comes from Camelus ferus, assembly GCF_009834535.1. Taxonomy (NCBI): domain Eukaryota; kingdom Metazoa; phylum Chordata; class Mammalia; order Artiodactyla; family Camelidae; genus Camelus; species Camelus ferus. The sequence goes on along the minus strand of NC_045721.1, from coordinate 7,020,856 downwards.
AGGCTTCTGCTTTGGGTCGCTCTCAAAGGAAAGCATGTTTGAGATGTCTTCTCTAAATACCTTATCTAAAATCATTCTCAGATCTCCCAGGGACTCTAGAGCCTGCTTTATTTTCTTCGTAACATTTATCAGTTTATAAAATATTGTTTATTTGTTTAGTGATTGCTTAGTGATATATTAATTTGTCCTAACCTCTGGTACAACGTCTCTGAGAACAAAAAACATGCATCTCTATTCTGTGTCCCACTGCATCCTCCGTTTCCAATGCAATACCTAGAATGTATTCAATGCTTGAGGAATGTGTAGAATGAATTTTTTGACCTATAAATATAAATTATTTTTAATGCTGCCCAGCACACCTACTTTATGTACGACTCTCAGAGATTATTTATTACATACCTTCTCCACTCTGCTCATCAACATTTCTACCTGCCGCCATGTTTTGCGTTTTTTCCTAAAACTCAGATTTCTCTCCTTTTACGATGACCTGATTTAAGTCTAAACCGTCTACCTCTATCTGTTCAGAATCTTTCTACAATCTCTTCATTCTCTTGCTCAATCTAGCAAAATTTGTTTTAGACTATTCTTGCCCCCGTTGAATTTCCCTTGCACTTTTGTAAATTATTGTAAATGATTTTGCTCTGAACATTGGGGTGCATGTATCTTTTGAATTAGTGTTTTCATTTTCTTTGATATGCCCCAGAGTGGAATTGCTGGGTCATATGGGTACTTCTATTTTTAGTTTTTTGAGGAACCTCCATACTGTTTTCCATAGTGGCTGCACCAATTTACATTCCCACCAAGAGTTTATAAGCATGTCCTTTTCTCTTTCTCTCTTTTTATTTTTGATTGAAGTTACAGTGTGTCAGTTTCTGGTGTACAGCACAGTGTCCCAGCCATGCATATACATATGTATATTCGTTTTCATATCCTTTTCTCCATATCCTCACCAACACTTGTTATTTGTAGACATTTTGATGATAGCCATTCATTTGTTTATGAAAGGAGAGAGGGTTCCATTGTAGTCAATACTTCACCAATGGAAGTGGAAGCTCACTCCTTTTTTGAAACTTTCTTTTGAAACATTGTACCCTTTTTGTTTAACCTATCACCATATTGACTGCCCTTGCTCCATCGCCTTGCTGTATCTACTTCTCACTCCAAACTCCTAAATCTTGGATTAGACCTCTTATTTATTTTTTCTCATCTCTTTTTTCTCTCTCTGGTTTGTCTCATGTAATCCTGTGGCTTTAAGCACAAATTTCCATTTTGGTGTCTAGTGAGACATTCTATCTTAACCTGTCAAAACCTGAATCCATGGTATGCCACCAAACCTGCTCTAGCCCAGTGTGTCCTTTTACAGCAAGTGACACCACCATTCTCTAGTTGGAATCACCCTTGGCTCTCTTGGTTTTATACCGCACATCCATGTCCTCAAGACACTCTTGGGTATTCCACTTTTTGAATATATCCTGGATCTCACCATTTCTCACCACTTTTACTATTGCAACCCTAGCCCCAGTCACATCATTATCGACACGGAATTCTGAAATAGTCTTTTAACTTGTCTCCCAAATTTATTCTGTATAGAGTATTTAGAATTATCCCTTTAACATATGACAGATAAAGCTACTCAGTTGTTGAAACATTCAGTGGTTTCCACGAACACTTTGAAGAACATTAAAAGTCCTGCAAAACCCTAAAATCTCTGGTACCTTGCATAATTTTCAAGATCTCTAACCACTTTCCCTCTTATTCATGTCACCATAGTCACAGTGATCTCTTTGCTATTTCTTAAAAAGTCATGCTTCCTATGACCACCGTTTTTTTTTTTTTCCTGTTCCCTCTGCATGGAGCATTATTTTCACAGTCATAATGTCATTTCAGTGACATTATCAGTGTCCTAATGGCTTATGCTGCATTCATGTTTCTTCCTAATTGTCACTTCTTCACAGAGGCATTCCAACCCCAGCTCCCCCACCTCTTACCTATGTAAGAACTTCTGTCACTCTCCATCTACCTTTTTTTCATTTTTCATATTTTTATATAACTATTTTTATTTTACTACCTGGTATTATATTATCTACATGCTTATTTGTTTTTGTCCCTAGAAATAAGTTCCAAGAGGGCATAAATGGTGTTTTTTGTTTATTTGTTTTGTTTACAGTTGTAATCCCATTGCCAAGTACATAGTGAGTATTCAGTAAGTGTATCTTAAAGGAGGAAAGGAATACGACCATAATTTTCTAAGTGTCACCAGGTAGAGTGTGATGTCTGTTGGGTAGACCACTCTGGGTACAGTAGGTTTGGACAGCTCATGTCTCCTAGTCGATGATGCCTTTTCCATTGAAACAGATGCATTCAAATAGGACCTCCTGTTTGGATTAAATCTCATTCTTTATTTTAAGCATTAAAAAAGCAAAATATCTGTCCATATCTTTCTCTATTTTTTTTCAGCTCTTTTTTTTTTCTATCATCCCCAGGTGGATCCCCTGATATTCTTCATCTGTAAGATTTATGTGTTTTAGTTTTGCTCGTAACTAGCTGGTCACCGTTTGTTATAACCTCCATCCCTGCCATTGGGTTGTGGGATAACTTGGAAGGAAGTAATTAACCTGGTCCTGAAATTAAGCTGACCTGTTACAAATGTCGCACTCTAGCACTGTTTCTTGGCTGCCTATCAGCCGTCGAATGTGACAGTCAAACTGCCTGAGAAGCCAGGGAGCCTGTACTTCTTGCCCCTTGTGTCTAATCAATTGCCCTCCCTAGAAAGTTGGTCCCTTCCTCTTGGGTTGGGTCCCAATTTGACGTCAAAGAAAGAGCACATTTCTTACCCTTCCCAGGGCCCATGCTTGATAGGATTTTTCCTGATATGGACATATTCCCCGAATGATTTAAAAAAAAAAGAATTGCCTAATGTTTAGAATTCTTGGAGCCTTGCTGTGGTTGTATTTATGTCCAAATTAAAAACAAGAACCTTAGATGCACTTATATTGTTGACCTTTACTGCATGGTGCTACTTCCTTATCCTTGAACCTTCTCAGTCCAAGATGATTCTTCCATGACCCATTTACCTCTACTGCCAAGATTCCAATATGTCTTACTCCTTTTTTTTTTTTTCTGGAGTTCATCTTAGTGGCATAGATTTCAACTGTTTTCGATTAGTGCTTAATTCAGTGCTAAGTAGTTTTTATTTCTGTTGAGTTTTTTGTTTTTGTTTTTCATTTTGTTCTGTTTTCACCATTTAAATTAGGTAGGGACAGCCCTGTTTTACCATTTAAATGTTATTTGGATTAGATAGGGACACTTCTTAACCCCTTTGACAACTAAAGTCCGTTCCAGTTGCTTTTAGAAACTTAGCTGTTGCCTGGTGTACTTTACACGTGTTTTACTTCACTCCTTCATATTTCATTTAAAAAGGATCATTAATTGCATTTTAGTATTAGGTCTAATTATTAAGTCAGTAGCTATGAAGTTAAAACTTTTGGCTGGCTTTCTGCTCACAGACTGAGTTTTCAAAATGTTCCTTCACAGGAGAATACTCTTTGAAGTTAGAAACAGAACGTTGGATAGAATTTTCTTTTTCTGAATCTCCTCATCCCATCCCAGTATGCGTATGTTTATTTACAATCTCATGACTTAATTCTCCACACACAGTACGTTGGCTGGATGACAGCTTTCAATCATCCATCATTCTCCTTTGAATCTAACAAAGAGGAAAACAATTGTTATACACTTGATGATAAAGCTTGCCCTCTAAGCAATCGGTATCTGACTTGTATACTATTCCTTACGTTGACATAAAATAGCAGAATTATTTTTGGCAAGAAATTATTAAATTGTTGTCTTTTGCCTATTGAACATGCAACATGTATTAAAAATAATAAAATAATCTTACAGACTTAAAAAGTGTATTCCTCACATTTTCATGGTTGGACAGCACCCCCGATTTATGAAGTTATGCATCGTTTCTTTGAGACCTTTCACCTTGGGTCATGATGCTGCCCTCTACCTGCTAGTGCCCCCATGCCATTCCTGCTGGTGATTCAGCCACCTTGGCCTGTTCTCATCATCTCAGCAACCAGCTTTCATGTATTTTTTTCTTAAGCTGATCTTAATTCCAATGAGCCTAGATATTTTCTAGTGAATTTTTACCTCCATCTCAGCTAGAAGTTCTATTGATAATACTTACATTTGAATAAGTAATGGAGTCTACATTAAATATAAGACCATGTCCTGGTCTTATGATATGATGTTGTATCTGCCAATTTTTTCCTATATGAGCTGGGACAAGTCAATTAACTTGACCTAGCCTCAGTTTATACATTCACAAAAAATAAGACTGAAAGCTCCTTTGTAATATTTTTGTGCATAGGAGATAAATGTATGAATATAAAATGACTAACACATGTCTGGGAAAATGTAGATGCTCATTATCTGTGGGTTTCTTTGCAAAGTATTGTGACGACTTCACCAACCTTTGAATTTAATCATGTCTCACTCACATTACTTACCTTCATGAACGAACTTTTTCCATAGTCAGTTACAGGCAGGATTTATATCTGTGTCTTGCTTATTCTTTTGTTTCAATGTTAGCTGTTTATTTAGCTGCCAGGTTCCTCCTTATTTGAAATATTAGTTGGAAAGAACACGCATTAAATGTAAAGAATAAGACACTTGCTTTTTCTTTAAAGACTTAGGGAAACCAAAATACTTTTGATTGTCAGTTAGAAAACCCAGAATGACAGAGGCTACAATTGGGTTAAGAACTTTGAGATCGTAGTTTCATGACCCAAATTTCCTGATACCTAGAAGGTTTAAGTACCTGTGTCTTCAGGACACATGCTCTTCTCTGACCAACTAAATTGGCTCATAATGAAGGTCTTTGCCCTTGTTCCAAGTATATTTTTCCTTAGTTTATCTTCAATTGCACTTTCCCAGTTCTGTGTAAGTCCATATTTTTGCACATCCTCTAATACTATACTCACCACTGACAAATATGTTAGGAAATTCTACACAGCAGGTAAAAAATGTCACATTCAATAAACGGTCATTTTACCCATAAACTGTATCATCTTTTAATCTTATCCTCAAATCAAATTATTTAACTATAGCTCCCTAAGGGCAGGAAACTAATGGTGAATATATTTTACTCAAAGCCTATGTCAACCAACCAAAACATGATAATCATAATAAAATGGCTTAAAAACTTTCCTATTAAGCATGCAGTATGTAAATCCTTATCTATTGAGCAAGAAAGTAGGCCACTCCACTTTCTGGGTTAAGATGAAAAGAAAATGAAAATAAAAGAGAAAGAGAGATAAAATTTGAATAAGAAAATCTAAAAGCCCTGCTATAGTAGATGCAATTTCAAACTAGAAGTTATTTCTGTAATAAGATTCATGTAAATACAAATATAAACAGAGCTGGTTGTGCAAATCACAAAATGCAGAGAGCACTGAAAGAATTTTAAAGCATGGTGTGCACAGATAAATGCATGTATTTTCAATATGGGAATTTGCTTTTTCTTAAGAAAAAAAAAACTGAAGCAGACAGCTCATGCCTCTTTTCACAAATTAGGTTTAGAAAACCATGATTCTCAGCAGTATTACCCTCATGCGGTGTTAGAGATTTTTTTTTCTTACACAGGGTATTATAATACACTGCTAGGCATCAAATGTCAGAGAACTCACTGGGCATATTCTTGTAGAGTCCATCCTTTGGTAAAGGAGAAGGACATCTTCTGTGGTATTCCAGAGGGGAGGACAAAAAAACCCCCCAATAGGTGAAAACTACAGTAATGAAGTTATGAGCTCAAGAGAAGGAAGAATTTTCTTGTAATTGATGCTACCATCAATGTTGTAAAATGTACTGCTTGCCACGGCAAGTGAATCTCACAGAATCTGGTAACCACTTAGTAAGTGGTAGCTCGTATGACTTCTGTTTCATCAGGTATTGGAATAAATCATTTCTGCATCTTTTCCTGTGCCAAACTTACATGATTCTGAGTGTAGCATTGATTTCCCAGGCTTAAATTTAAGCAAAATAAAGATAACAAATTTGGGGGAAGATGACTAAATGGGATTTGTGTCTTCTGTAGACGCTACATCACCTGAAAGCAGACTCCACTCAGTCACCTTTCCAGCCCATGTAGTGCACAGGATTCTAAATGGCAGTGAGGATTTGTAGTGGTGATTTGATGTAAGATCACTTAGAAGGGAAGAAGCAGTGGAAGGAGAGGTGCGTGAAGAGAGGAGATGAAGCAAGATACAGTCTCTTCTTTGCAATCCATAGTTACATGATAAATACTTAGATGTCAATCAGTGTTAGGAATAAGTTACTTGAGTATGGGATTGACCATAAAATATAAGGGGAAAAAACCAGATTTGCACAAGGGAGAAAGTTTTAAAATGTAATGTGTATGAAATATAACAAACTAAATGGTATCTGTGTTTTGCAAAATTTAGATGACAAATCATTGTAAGGTTTGTGTATGCTTGGGGCAAAATCGACTAACACTAGGTTTACCATGAAGAAACGACTGTTCTGAGACAGAGGCATTGAACCATTATCCGTATTATAATACTGTAGTAAATCAAAGTGGTGGGTTTACATAGCTGACCTTGGTATAGGCGTGAGGGAGCAATGTAGGATTACCCAGAGATTGCTAGACAAGTCCTGATGTGAGGTACTGGGTAGAAAACCAAGGTGAAGTTAGAAGAAGGAACCCAGGAAGGAAGAGAGGCATGTATGGGTGTCCTATAAAAATTCAGCTGGCAGAACTGAGAATGTTGGAGTACTGTAGTCCTCGGGTTTGTCTCACTGACTTGGGAACAGTCAACTCCAGTAAAGAAATGTTGGCCGTGCACAGTAATTTGCCTCCTCTGCGTCTCTAGTTCTTCTGTCCCTGCAAGCACCATTTTTAGACTTGGAAAGAAGAAATTTCATGCATTCCTAAAGTAGTGCTGGTGAGTTCAGTTGAGACTGTAGGATTCAGTACAGCCTGCTGTCATGGCTCAAGCATTCACTCTGCTGATGAAAAGTGATACCACCTACTTGTCTAAAATAGAAAAGCTATGAACCATTTACTTATTCTCGCTTGTGTCTGTGATACGCTTGGCATCACACAACATTTCCTTAAGTAATCCCAATCGGTCTCTCTCCGTCCACTTCTCCTCTAGGTAGCACGTAGGTTTTGACAGTCACCTGTCAAAATATGTTCTTGTTCTCTGCTTTAGCTGTAGAGAGCATAGCAGACTGGCTTTCATTACTACACAAAGCATTTCCAAAACTAATATGGGCTGTGTAGGGTGAATTTACTAGCACGAAAATTTTATCTACTGTGGAACCAATTTGGTTTATTTTTGTTCAGGGCTGGAGCCCATTTGTGTGTTATGACTTGAGGGGTAATGCTGCTTTAATGATTTTTTAAGAGATACTCTTAAATTATCCAGTATAACTAAAGAAAATATGAACAATAATAACATTTAAAGCTGATATTAAATATCCGCAGGGTCTTGCTTCTATAGGATTCTTATCAGATACAGTTTAAGACATAGGCATTTTCTCTTATTCCCATTAGCAAGCTTCTTGTCTTGACTCTATCGCTAAAATATAAAGCAGAATCACCCAGGAAGATTATCAATACTCAAATAACTAGATGGTGATCTTTCAAAAAAGAAAAAAAAAACAAATAGAAGATTAAACAGAAAATAAATAACCTGAGAAGGGAAATTCAACTTCATCATACTCGTTATAAAATCTTGGCAAGTCATATAACCTCTGATTATGGAAATTTACTTTTTAAATTGAGGAAATTGTGCTAAATGTCCTCAGAATTACCTGTCTGCCTTTAACTATTTTTGCTCATTTGGGCACCCATAAACCAGTCACAAAATTATAGAAAAGGGGTGATATGAGGCTTTGAATTTAAATTGACATTAAAATAAATTTTAGTCAAATTGTGACATTGTTTCCCCAAAAGCTAAATCTGGGTTTTGATGGATTAATAGGCATCTGGTGTCCTGAATAAGAAAGGGTAATTTTCTCTACTTGTTATTTGTTTGTCCTCATCATTTGTTGGGCACGTATTTTAAAAGGTCTTTCAGAGGATTAGAACATATCCCTGAAGGGTGACAAAAATAGATGATATATATATTATATATATATTTTATACGATCATATCTATCTATCTATCTATCTATCTATCTATCTATCTATCTATCTATCTATCTATCTATATCTATATATAAAGAATAATTAGAAAGTGAAAATGCTGCCTGGAGTAAAGAAGGCTTAATTATAGATGATTTGAAATATTTGAGAAGTTGTCATATGAAAGATGCATTCAATGTATTTCATGTGACTGCAAGAGTAAAAGTTAATGACAATAATTAGAGAAGAGAGAGAAACAGTATTTGGCTTAAACCATCGTAAATAAGTAGAGCCACCAGCAAATCAAGACTGGGTTTCTTTACACGAGATTGAGATCGCTGGATCTCACTGGATATATTTACAAACCAGACTGAATACCTTCATAGCAGAATGTTACATACAGAATTAAAGCAGTGACAGGAAGAGGATTCAGTAAATTTGGGGGGATCTTAAGGTACTTAGATTTCATTCATTAATTCCATTTTAATATAATTTCCCAGGGAATGTTTGAATAAAGAGAACACTTGAATAATTGTGAACAGAAAGTTTTCTCCCAGCCAGGTGCTTTCAGGCAGGGAGAATATTTATTTTTATGATGAAACTGCTTCTTTAAAAATTTTGGCAAGATCTGTCTGTTTTCAAATTTAAATGTGTGTGACACAAGGCCATATATACTCTCAGTCCTCATTACCTTCGAAGATGTGTCTATGTCGTGTTTCTCTAAGTATGCTATGTTCTACTTGAGGGCTGCAGGCATCTCTGTGTCTTTGTAAACACCACATAAAACCCAGTAAATTAGGTTCACAGTGAGTATTTGGTAATTGATTAATTAATTATAGATCTGAAGGTTTTTTGGATAAAATTATGAGAGTCTCAGATTCTCACTAGGACGCCCTGTACATAAAAGCGGTATACAGAAGAAATGATACAGGTCCACAATTCTACAATTGTTGGCTTTTTGCTGAATTTGTTTACACATACAACTAAATCATCTGAAAGCAGATTATAGACACCATATCTATAATCATCTCCTAAGAATCAGACATTTCCTATGTACACACAAGACCATTATTTCACCTGGGAAATTTGAATTGATCCCAAGAATATTTTTTATAGATTTTTTTTTCTATCCTTACACAAAGATCTAATCATGGCTAACATATTGCATTAGTTTTTAGGTCTCATTTTTTTTTTTTTTTCCATCCAAAACCATCCCTCCTCCTTGTTTTTCCCTTGACATGGACGTTTGGCAGAGTCTAGGATAACTGTCTTTCACAGTACTCCACATTCTGGATCAGTCTGACTGTTTCCTCAAAGACTAGTTTAACTTATTTTCTATGCTCTCTACTTCCTGCAACCTGGAGACTAAGTCAATGAGAACATTTGCCAGTACAGAAAGTGTACCCAAACTGGCATTCCGTTTCAGGGCACAGGTACACGCAATGTGAACCCTGGCCTGCAGCAAGGCTCCCACACCTCCTCCAAAGACTGAGAAACCTATATTAGCCTGGAAGAAAAAGAGTCCGAAGTGTGTTTGCAGCTGATCTTTTTCCAAATGAATATCCAATTGTCCACATTTCACTGGTAACAATTCCATATTTTCCTCAGTGGTTTGTAATGTCACTTTGATAGTACACTAAATGCTTTTTTTGTACTTCAGCCGACTGCATTTTCTATTTTCTTGCATTTGTCTGTTTATTCATACATGGGTATCACTTGTTCTTAACAATAGTATAAGATAGTGTAATGTGGTATAGCAGGGTCCTGTACAGGATATTTTATACTTGGTGCAGTTGCGTCTTCTTTGCCCCTTTTTTTCCAGCAGGGCTTTCCTAACCATTACTGCTTATTTATTTTTCCATATGAATTTTAGAATCAGGTTGCTAGCTTCAGAATAAAAAGTACTTGTAGAGATTTTTATTGTGATTGTAACAAATTTATATATGAACTTTCGGCCAAGTGGCATTTTGATGATGTTGAGTTTCCTCATCCAAAATGAAGGTATCTTTCTGTTTGCTCAAAACTACCTGTGTGACTTCCAGGAGCTTTTTAAAGTCCTTCACCTGCATTGCTCATTTGGTTTATTTCTAAGTATTTCATTTTTTCTTGTCATTGTAAATGAAGATGTCACCTCTTTCATTATACTTCTCAACTGCTAGTGTTTGTGTAGACAAAGATTATTGATTTTTGTATATTAACTTTATGTCCTATGACATGACTATATTTTCTTACCACTGATATTAGTTTCAGCGTTAAACCTCCTGAGCTTTTCAGACGTAAAATTATTATCACTTTCAGTGAGATATTTTAAGAACTTTTCCTTTTTAATCTTAATGCTTCTAGTTGTTTTCTTATTTCTGATCGCTAAGTCTAGTATCTTAAATTCAGCATTAAAAAGGAGTAGAGATAGGAGCATTCTTCTCTTGTTCCTGATTCTAGCGAGCAGCCTTCTAGTATTTCTCCATTAAGTAGGACACTTGCATTTGGAATAGGGCATCAGTTGATTATTTATTTAATCATTTCCTTTGAATCAGAAATAGGTGTTGACTCTTAATGGCTTCTTCAGCATAATATGCAGTAATCAAATGTTTTCTTTGTTCTCTGTATGTTTATTAATGTATACGGTTATATTTAATGAGCTTCCTAAAATTGAACCATCCTTGTATTTGTGAAATAAGTCCCATTTGGTTGTGTTGTATTATTCTTTAATATGTTGTAGAATTTTACTTAATAATACTTTATTTAGAATATTTCTACCCATACTTGTAATAAAGATGATAGTAAGATTCTTGATGCAATTTTTATTAGTTTTTTTTTATAGATTTTTTTTCCTATTTTATGGAATGGTATAACAGTATTGGGATTGTACGGTTTCTGAAGCGCTGACAGAATTACCTAGTGAAAGAATCAAGGCCTGGTGATTCTTGTAAACAGTTCTTTAAATTTTTTAAAATGTTTTTCCTCTGGTGTTTGGTTGTTTTAAACAATCTAAGTCTGCTAGGGATGTTTTGGTAAATTATATTTCCTTAGAAAATTAATTCTTTTATGTGGATTTTTTAATTTCTTTGCATAGAGGTATGCCAGTAGTCTCTTATGAATTATTTTGTATCTTCCCAGCCATTTCTATTTTGCATAATTTTTGTCCTCTCTTTTCCCACTTAGAAAATTAAGTTAACTAGTGTTTTAGAATTATTTGTCATCATTTTCTTCTTCTATTTTCTAACATTTAAAATGCAGTTTTTTTTTCTAGTTAAGACAAATACTATAGTCATTTATAGACACAATACTTTGTATGCAAGTATTACACTTGTTTGCATGATTTTCTTACTGGGGTGTTCCTTCTACTTTTGGGGACTAAAACTGAGATGATGTTCTGTAATGTTTTCTCTCAACATTACGACACTGACACACTCCCTACTACTTTAAAAGATCCAGAGATTATTCCATTGATCTCGTATGTTTATTTCCAAACCATCCTGTAAATTTGAAATTGCAAGTTTTCTTTGCTTTCTTTATTAATATGTATGGTTTATAGAGGATGTTTAAGGGGATTATAATTTATATAGATACAATTATCCAATGAGAACCAGGAAGTTACAGGATTATATATTTTACTGGAGATCGTTTCAGGAAAAAGACAATAATATAATGATACTGCCTCTGAATCCTCAGTGAAATCTAAGAAAACTTGGATTAAAAAAAATAAAATGATAGAATACATGTTGAAATGTATTCCTTGCAGAAAAATGTAAGAACTTTAATGCAATATCATAATTAAAATCCAAATTAAAATTAGTAAAGCACAGTACTAGCATTGCAGAATATTAAATTAAGGATTTTATAGAGTCTTGACAAATATTCCCAGAACAAATATAAACACAGTCAAGTTATGGACTGGGTGAAATATTTGCAAATATATCGAACAAAGAACTTATGTCTAGAATATATTTAAAAGTCTCAAAATAAAACAAACACAAAAACAAATAAAACAAGACAATTACGACATTGAGGGAATAAAAACAGACATTTCACCAAAGAGAAAATGTAAAAAGCAAATAAGCACATGAAAATATGTTCAACATTATTGGCCATTAGGGAAAATAAAAATTAAAAACACCATGAGATCATTACATGTTTATAAGAACAGCTAAAATTAAAAATAGCAATACTAAATGCTGACAAGGATGCAGAAAAAACTGATCTTTCATATGTTGCTGGTAGGAATGGATAAAGGTTACAATCACTCTGAAAAAGAGTTTGGGTGGAGAGGAGAGTACAGCTTAGTGGTAGAGCACATGCTTAGCATGCATGAGGGCCTGTGTTCAATCCCCAGTACCTCCATTAAAAAAAAAAAAAAAACAGTTTGGGTGCTCACTCTGAGGCTAAACATACACTGTATGAGTGTATCTTGCTGAGTGAAAAAAGCCAGTCTCAAAAGGTTACATACTATATGATTCCATTGCTATAATAATCTCAAAAAATAATAGAGATGAAGATCAGGTCAGTGGTTCCCAGGAGTTAGGGATGGCAGGGGTGCGGCAGGGTGAAATGAACAGGTAGCAGCTGAAGGGAGTTCCTTTGTGATGAAGGAAGGGTTTTGTATCTTGATTGTCATGGTGGGTTCATAAATCCACAGCTGTGGTAAAACTGCAAAGAATTACACACATATGCACAACCACTCAAATGAGTTCATGTAGAAGGGCACATACACAAATGAGAACATGTGAAATCTGAATGAGGTCTGTAGATTGTACCAGTGTTTATTTCCTGATTTTGACATTGTAGTGTAATTATGTAGACTATTACTGCTGGGGTACCTCCAAGTGCATCTATCATTATTTTTTTTAAAAAAACCCACAATAGCCAAACAAAATCAAATTATGAATTAGAAAGTAGTGAAAAAATAGAATGCATTTGAGCATTGAGTTTATTAAAGGGACTAGTGAAATACTGAAGCCTATCCAGAAATTGGTTTGATAAGGGGGTAAGATTATAAGGAAGTTGTGGTATATTTATACAATGGAATACTACTCAGCGATAAAAAGAATAAAATAATGCCATTTGCAGCAACATGGATGGACCTGGAGATTGTCCTTTAAGTGAAGTAAGCCAGAGAAAGAAAAATATCATATGATATCACTTATATGTGGAATCTTAAAAAAAAAAGAAAGAAAAACAAAAAGAGGACACTAATGAACTACAAAACAGAAACAGACTCACAGAGATGGTAAACAATCTTATGGTTACCGTGGGAAAGGGAGGTGGGAAGAGACAAATTTGGGAGTTTGAGATTTGCAAATTTTAACCACTACATATAAAAATAGATAAAAAATAAATTTCTTCTGTACAGCACAGGGAACTGTTTTTGACAGCTTGTAATAACCTTTAATGAAAAAGAACATGAAAATGAATATATGTATATATATTCATGACTGGTATGTTGCACTGTACACCAGAAATTGACACATGGTAACTAACTGTACTTCAATTAAAAAATAATTAATTAATTAATTAATTAAAAAAATTTAAAATGGAACAAACCTTAAATCTTTAAAGGATCCATTGATCCATTTGTAACACTTAACAGATAGAGATTATATATATATACATATATATGAAAAATTACCCATGAAGTTGATCACCATACTCATCCATCATTCACTGATGTGAACTGATTTTACAGTCAGCTCATCCGCTATAACATTTTGCCTCCAAAAGCCAGAAAGAGAGAGAGAGAGAGACTAGAGAAACTGACTTTCTTTTCCTACCAAGAAGTTAGGTTGGTGAATAAAAAAAAAAAAAATCTGTTATTGAAAGTTTTCTTTCTGGGACCAGGAAAACAGTGAATAAGAAATGAATATTTTATATCTCACCTGCCAAGAACTCAAATCCCAAATGACATAGCATACTTAAATACAGTTATTATGGCCATATAGTGTTTGGGCTGTAACAATGTAGCATTTATTAAAAATGTTCAATTGTTAGTGTTCAAATTCATCATATATATATATATATGATGTAATATATTCCAAATTCAAAGGCACCTTCTTTGTATGAAGCCTGTTTTAGGAGAACTGCCAGTTTTTTATGATGAGCTTAAATGCTTTGTGCTATATATTGTTCTCTAAGCCACTGCAGGACACTGAGTTGATTTCAGCAGAGTCATTTCCAGCTGTGTCAAGCTGTGCACTGAATCTTCTAGTACCCGAACACAGCTCACTGTAGAAAACTCAGTCCTGACCAAAGTGAAAAATATCTTCCACCAAGTATTCTTGCCTGTAGGATTTTAAATCCAGGAACAAATCAGACTGGCTCAAATTCATTTGGATGCATTTTCTATGATATAATAGAAAGAACTTTTCCCTCAGTTAATAAATCTGCCCACATGCAGAAACTATACTCCAGCCTAACAAGGTTTATGGCTTCCAGAGCACTCAGCACTTTGCTTTTTCTTTGCTCAAAATATTCCCACTGTATGAAATGCTCCTATTCTCTCCTTTTGCCTTGCCCATCCTGTAACCAGCAGAGTATCTCAAAAAGTGAAGAATTACCTGCCAAGAAGTGCATTGTTCTAATATCCTTCTAGCTTGGGCTGTGATTCTCCCATGAGTGACTGCCACAGGCTTCATTTAGTGCCCCAGCTGATACACCACAGTTAATTCAAGCGCCATTTAATGCGTTGGTCAAATGGTAGGGCTGCACGCTCTGCAGCTGAATCAAGAGCACCACCCCAAGTTGGAATAGGGATCCTACCTAAAGCTGGTGCGTTAAAATTTCCTTGGCTAATGGATCAGTGTGATATATTTGCCTTCAAGGTCCACAGACCCCCACTGAAGTTTGTGCCTTGTTTCACGGTGGTAAGTGTAGCAAGGTATAGCTTATCACATTTGTGGTGGTATACCCAAAATGTCATAAACCACTGGTTTCCTCCATCCTCAAGAATATACCACAGGCATGGCAGAATCTTGGATACTTTGGGAGTTTTTCTCCCACCTTCTGTCAAGTTCAGAGGTATCTGCTTCTTCTGTATCATTGGCATGATGTCATCAAAATGGTAGACCAGAGAGATGTCCTGTGATAGGCTGAGATAATCTAAATTCTTGGAGATTAAGTCAGGAAAGAGAGACAGGAAGTTGGCATAGTCCTGAGATAAGACAGTGGCAGTGTTCTGCCTCTGTCTGGTGAACTGAAACTCATTCTACTCTTCTTTCATAATTGCACAGATGAGAGGGGAGGTCAGCTTGATACCTGCATCGCAGAGGTAGGCCTGTGCTGTTAACTCCAATAAAGAGATGACAAATGGAACAGCAATTGCAATTTGTCCACCACCTGGCAAAAATTTGTGAAGCTTGTCATTTTTCATTCTATTTATCTTATACACAACCCAAAAGGGAAAATTAAATGGAATTGTGATAAGAATCACTAACCTGAATCCTTCAATTATTGAATGATGGCCCTAATCTTTGTTATTTCACGAGGAACATGGTCTTGATTTTTGTGTGCTATTTTGGTAGGCAGGATTGCATCTACTTCTGCTTGCTTCTTGTTGCCATATTATCACTCATACCATGGTTTAGAAGCCAGTGTGGGAAGTCTGCTGGTTAACTTATTTCAACTATGCATTCAGCAGTCGAAGAAATAATAAGAGCTTGGTTTTGCAGACTCCTTGGACCTACAGTTGATTTGACTTGGGATACTAAGGTATTTATCACCTAAACCTCACACCCTTGACTCTTACAGGTGCACCAAAGTGATGTTCTTGTTCTATAAAGAGCAGCACTTGCTAAGAGCTTCTAAGGTTGAAGACCTACTTTCACTCTGTGCATAGACTCCTTGGTAAATATTTACAGATCTCTTTGGAGGTGGCTGTGAGGACAGGAGAGTTGCTGAGAGTTGTTTCACAGGGTCTCCTTTACGCACAAGGCTCTGAGTCTGTGAACTAAGTCAAGCCTGGGGCCCAGGTAGCTCAGCGTTAAGTCCGTGTTTTCGTGAACTCTGGTGGCTAAGATGTGCTGCCACACAGCTTCTGGCACTCTGGGGTCCGACCATCTCCGCTGTAACCAGGAAGCACCACTAAGTGGGGCATCTCCTGACTTTATCCTTTTTCCTGGAAGGCACTCACTGTAGGTGTATGTGTTTGTTTATTGATTTACTGCATGCCGATTCTCTCTTTGCACATGTCATTTCTTAAGCCTCAGTGAAGGAGTGCCCCCTGGATCCTCCGCAAGGGTGTGTCTACGTATTGAATATGCAGATCACACAGGATACGGATGCCTTGCTTTCTCCTGAGTATCTGGATTCTTTTCTTCATGGTGTCCGCAGAAGTTTCTGACGGCTTGACCTCACTTAGCGTAGTCTGCCCCTGAGTCTGGAGTTCAGTGCACCAGCTGAGCAGCGAGTATAACCACTCTCAGCTACATGCATTAATCCTTTGAATATAGAATCTCTGATAAAGTTTTCCTAAACTTGGCTCAATATAAAATTATGTTCCTTCCACCCTGCTATAGGCCAACAAGAAATCAATTTCCACACATATCCCCCAGGTTTCTGCTGATAGAAATTATCAAAGTCTTGCAATTTTTTGGTATATAATTGTTCTTGAAAATCAAACTTTATTCTTGTTCTCCTGGGGTGTGCTAAGTTATGGGTCTGAAGGGAGGTGAGGAAGGTGAGGATAAATGGCTTCCTTTCACATGTTAAATCTTCAGATGAAGTCATTTTAGGGTTCAAGCCCAAATAACTTGACCTAGTCTCACCTGAAGGGAAGCAGAGCTGTTTTTGTTGGCAGTGACATGTCAGCAGGATTTCAGGATCAGGGTGTTCCAAACCATGCGAATCTATTTGGAAAGTTCCTAGTTAAATTCTTAGGGACTACCTCTTTCTCAAATATTCCTCAAATTTCACTTTGAAGAACTGCTCCGTCTATGAATTCAAATTTGTTGTCATTCAAGAGCACACAGAAACAGGTTCAGCTTCTGATTTAAATATATGTCTGCCCTGAAGGAGGGGAGATAAGAAATTATTTGGGGGTGGTAGCTGAAGCTTCCCTGATCGCCTGTCCATGGCTTCAGTTGAGAATTTGAAACCACGAACTTACCATTTGCTTCCTTTAAACTCTCCATCACATTCACATTTCTTATTTTCTTTATTTGTGCAAAAATGATCCTCAGGGGCAGACAGCACTTGTTCACTAAATTTTTGCCTTCAGTCACCCTTTGTATAATTAAGCCTGATGTCTGCTATTGCTATGGTGACAGGATTATCTTTGCATTGGTACCTAACTGGTTTGGACAACCAAAATCAAGTCGCATGCTCTTTAATATCCTACCCGCAGCCCCTGCTGGTTCCAATTATAATGTCAATCAGGGTTTAGTTTTAGAACATAGAATCCACTATGACTAGTCTGAGCAATGCATGTTTCCTTACATTTTAGGAAATGGTTTCCAGAATTGTTGGTAGGGTTGCAGAAACAGATTCTAACTGAACATTCAGGGCTGACCCCAAAAGACATACTGCAGAACCTGACCAACAATTCACACTACTGTTGCCCCTATGAGGAAGCTATTAACGTCTAGAAAATGCTCTGATCAGGAAGTAACCACAAACACAAAACTTATTGGAAAACTCATGAACGATGCTGCACTTTCTATGAGTCACACTCACAGAAATGACACTTCACCCTCCCTTAGACACCTATCAAGCTAGAGACTTGGTGGATACCAGCATCTCTGCTAACACTGACAGGTAAACGTAATAGCCTATTGATAGCCGTACTGGCAGAAACTCAGAAGCAGTGAAAATGAAGCCTCCGCTTCCACCCTCCAAAAGTCATAAAAATCATCAGATTGGTCAAACATAAATCACACTTTGCAAACCAAATTCATGGAAACTTGGGAAATGAAGTTTTTGCTTTCTTTCTTTAAAGTTAAAGAAAGCGCACAAACACACAGAATTGTGCCCTAATTCACCATATTCACCACTTCAAGTAACGAAGAGCAGGCGGTCATCATTGGAAACAACTTATAGGTTTTCCTGACATCAAGGATCACAGATGTAGGAAAGCCCCTAATCTCTCCATGCCTCACATATCCTTTATGTAAAATAAGGTGAAATTACGTAGCTCAGAAGAACACTGGGATCAGTCAGTGAGACTATGCTGGATGCTGTGCTTGAGATAAAATGAGTGATACGAATCAGATTGCCACAGGAGAGCTGAGGCATGATTCCTCCCCATCCAGGAGCCACTTGTGTGTTCCTCTCCTCCCACTCCTCCAAGCCACCAAGCAGGAAACTCAGCATATAATCACCTCTAAATAGTATATTTGTTATTCACAATACATCCCTTTATTAGAGATTAAGTCAGATAAGGAATGAATCAGAACCCAAATGGAATCGTTTGCCTTTCTTTCTGTCTCCACTCTCTGATGTAGCTGGCCCGATGTTCAACCCGTGTGGACCAGTAACGAGATGTTTACCGCTAGCATCCGTTCCCATTGATCAGTGCTTTTTGCCCTGTGTATCGTTAAATATTTTGAATACCCCTCAGGGGTAGATACTAGTAAAGAATATAAATAGTCATGCAGAAAAGAAACAAATCAGAGAGCAAAGTGAACAGTCAGCATCTGAATATTAAGAGGTGCCTGAGGATTAACAGATGTCATCCGGCTCCTGAATGAAATTTTTTCTCCATAAAATAAAACTACCTTCTTTCAAATTTAAACTGACTTCTTAATACTGCTTTATAGTGTCCGAAGCATCTTCCTATATGCTATTTTATTCAGCTTTCACGGCCACCTCGTGAACTGTGAAGGAGACATTGTCCCTTGCTAAAGTAGTGGTGAAATACTTACTCTTTGGATTTTCATACTTTTTATATATTGGACCTATGCTGGGAAAAGGTGCTGTCTGTGCATAGGTGGTGGACCATATTTAAAGAAAGACATCTCTGTGTGTGTGTGTGTGTGTGTGTGTGTGTGTATGAATAGGGAAGCAGTACACTCTCAGTTGTGATCCCAGAACTCAATAAAGTCCTAGGCAGGGGGAAGATTAAGGACTCATTCTTCTGGTTGAACAAGAGTCAAAATATCTAAGAAATCATTTTTGTGTTGTTAACTCAATAATAGCTCCTGAAATACACAGACAGCCTAGGAGCTAACAAGTAAGAAAAACATAACCTATATCTCTTCTTTGAGATGTGTGTGTGTGTGTACTCACTGTCCACCAGCCACTTTAAAAATAAGTTCCTCCATCCCTGGGGGCAATTCACTGAAGACAGTATCAGAAACATATGTGTATATATCCTGTATGTTTTTTATAATGTTAGTATCTTTTGTTTCCATCATCATCTTTATTCTCCCTTGATATTTTGAAAAGTTCTTTGGAAAACTTCAGGTTTTCTCTGTTATACTAAGTAGAAATGAGGAAAGTGATTTGAGTGTACAGAGATTGGATAATTAAAAAGGTTGAGGTGCCAAGGTGCATTTTCTTCAAAAATATGTAACTCAGTGCAAAAAATTCAGTGTCACAAGGTCAGCTCTTCCACATCACCTAAGACCAAGCATTTTACTTTGGGGGAAGTAAGACTCATCAAAAAGTATATACCCATTGCAAATCCTTAGCGTTTCCTGTTGTTGGTTAATTCCTAACACATATTTCTTCTCTATGCTAATTTCTCTATTTTATGAATAAATTGATCAAAACTCAGCATGGAAAATTCATTTTATCAAGATCTCACAGCTAGCAAATGTCAGAATCAGAACTGAAACCCTCTCATTCTAATGTTCATACTCCTTCTTCTGCTGAAAATAAGTTATCTTTCTTGACCTTAAGAGTCCAGGGAACAGAACTGTGCATTTGAGGTCTCTGAAGTAGCCATGACAACAGCTGGAATTGAAGTGGCTTGGGGACCAAGGAGACCACAGGGACAGCAGCTGCACAATGACAGAACCTCTCCTTAGGAAGCCATTTGATTTCAGGCATCATGAAGCTGATAGAGGTTCAAATACAAGAGTTGTTCATCTTCCCAGAGTTCTGTGTCATAACATGGATGGACACAAATTGACATCTCAGTTTTCACACTGCTCACCCACAAATTTGTGCTGCAGTGGTTTCTGCTTATGAAAAGTTCTCAATATCAAAACAAAATTGCCTGATTGGTGTTTTTTTTTTTTTAACATTTTTCACATATTTATGGAACACAGAAAATGTATAAAGCAATGAAAAGAGAAAGAGAGAAGAGAAAAAGAAAGGAAAGAAAAAGAAGGGCAGAGAAAGCAAAACAATAAAAAGAAAAATCCTAATTAATGGAGTCACACCTGGAAGCAGAAACTTGGAGTCCACCTCCCATCCTGACCCAAGTCCACTGTCTTCTTCCCGTCGCAGGCCACCAGTGGGTGAAGACACACTATGTTTTCTAATAGAGATGATGACAGTGTCCTTTATTCACATTGACCAAAAAATTTTTAAAAAATGTTTTGCATTGCTGAGAATTCTTATTCAAACTTTTATTATCGGTATGATAGGGGCTCATACTGTAACTGAAGTGAAGACAGTCAAACACTTGTGAGATGAAATAGTGTTTTAAGAAAATACGCACTTCACATTCTAAGTTCTAGAAAAATAACAGGGCTTTTTTTTCTTTCTTCTGACGCCCTTCTTTTGACCTCTGTATAATGGTCAAGGACACGGACTTGGGCCAAAGGCATGAATCAATTAAAAAAAAAAAGATCAAACTCTCCCTGTCCTTCCTTATCTTTTGGAGATTTCTTCCCTTTCTGAATTTCTTTGTCTAAACTTCTCTTGCCCTTCTGCTTTGGTAATCCAGGCACACAGCTGTTTTTGCACTTGGGAAGAGGTGTCATTCCTCATTCTTCTCCTAGTCTGAGGAAGAGAAGTATGAGAAAACTGTAGGCCGTGTAATCAAAGAATAACAGAGTTTAAGACTGAAGGCATGGCACGTGCTACAGGGAAGTTTCAAAGGTTGAGGATAGAGTGGGATGATAGGATTTCTCTACAAGTATGTGACTGGTAATTAGGAGGTCACAAGTGACCTATGACACCCCACCGGCTGTCATAAGTCTAATTGCAGTGGTGTGAATAAAATGAAAGAGAATGATGATAGATTTGCTCTTTATTTTTAGGGAGAGTTAGATCAAATATAACTTTCTTTGTAGAGACTTTGTGTGATCAAACCCCTATGAATTAGAATACCCATTTCAGTTATCCATTCTTATGTAGAACTTAGTGGTTTAAAACCTTACTATTATCTTCTGCAGTCGAGTTTGTTATTCAGTAGTTCTCTATTAAGATCCCTCATGGCTAGCAGTCAGATATCAGCTGGGCTGCATTCATTTGAAGAATGACGTTGACATTGCTGGACATCCAAGATGGCTCATTCTCAGTGATGACAGTTGGTGATGATGGCTGGCTACAGACTTGACTGGTACTGTGGACCAGAACCCCATTCAGAGCATCTCTGTGTAGCTATCTCACAGTATGGTGGATTTCTACAGGAGCCTCCCAAGAGTGAGTGTCCTAAAATATCCAGACCGAGTTCCAACATTTTTTGTGGTATATTCTCAAAAGCCATGTGATGTCACTTTTGCCACATTCTCTTGGTCAAAGTGAGACAGGATCAGCTACATTTTTAGAACATGAAAACACTGGGTAGACTTTGAATGTAAACTCTATCATCAGCAGCTTTCCTCTGCTTCCAAGTTGGTTTTCAGATAATACTGTTTTGAAGGACCCGAGGCATTAGGTTATAAACAAAATGTATGATTTAATAAGAATTCTTAAAATTTTTCTGATGTACACGGTCCAGTTGCTGTTTAGAGGTCTGCATTATATTCTGTAGAGAAGAAGGGGTAGGATATGAGAAGCTGGAACCTTCTCCTATTTATCCACTTAAGTTCTATTCCGAAGCCAGACTGACATCACTGGTGACGTGGTCACATGCAAGGAGGCTATCAAGAGCCATAAAATGAAAAAGTGTTGAATTCAGTGCCCTTGGTTAGAGAACAACCAACATGTACATATGGAAAAAGATAAGTGATCAAAGGAATGAGACAATCTTGTCAATTTCAAGGAGGGAGAGCCTAATATTAAAATGAACAAAATAACTAGTACACAACGTGAGGTTAAGTTGCAATGCAGTGTTAAAAGAAGTCGTTTAAAGCAAGGGTCTGTTTGGCCTATAGAACATTCCAGTGTATTAAACACTATGTCGAGTTCTGGCTTTGAATACGTAAATGGCTGAGAGAGAGAATGATGGATTTTTTTCTTATGCATGCACTCCAGTGCGCAGATTTGCTGAAGCCCTGTGCTCCCAGTCAATAGAACTCTTGTAGCTTGTTTGTTTAATTGATTGCAATGCTATGTCAACCTTTCACGACCGAAGTGTCAAATATTTGCAGACTGGAACACGTCGCATTTGGCACCACTTGGTCCTCCCCTCGACGCTGCTACAGATGCTGCTGTTTACATATTCTGCGCAGCCAAACAGAAACCCGAATTTACTAAATTAAACAGAAGTGTGTCCATAGACTGCCTCAGGTCCATCAACATTACTGACAATTGTGATTTCAAGGAAAACAAACAAAAACACTAGAGCTTCCAACTCAGTTATATTACCGAGTAGTTGTTTTTTGATTAATTACTCTCAGAGTTGAGTCAATGAAAGGAAGATACTTAGAAGAGACAAATGTTGGTTCTCTGGATTTGAAAATCTCTTCTTAGCATCTTTTTGCCCCTCTAAATAGTCATATGTAATGGATTTTGCTCCATTTGAACCAAAAATATGAAATGGAAAATTGCTGTAAATATGTTATTGATTTTGCAGCTTTTGCCTGAGAACATCACATGAGTCCACATGCTTAACAATTTTCACATTGACTTGAACAATGACAACACCGTCTCAGTGTTTCCATTAAAAGTCTTGGGGTGGGAGAAGTCAGAGGGCCACCTGATAAAGGAAGCCTGGCCAGACCAGGACGTCCATGGGAGCGAGCAGACAGCCCAGCGTACAGCCGGCCGGCAGGGCACACTGGTCCTGCACACGGCTGTCTGCTCTCCTGGTCTCCCCTGCTCCTCTCACTGTTAACACAGAGCCCAAAATACACAATGGGCCTTCCCCTACAGGGTTAGATGGAATAAGACTTGAGTTGCAGGAAAGAAAATGGCTGAGAAAACTTTGGTATTGAACCTTTAGGACGTACAGGGCAGAAGGACAGAATTTTGCAGCAGCCTTATGCTAGTTGAGGAAATATGTTCAAGTAAGTGAATTAATTTCCCCCAAAACCACTGAGAGTTGTGAAACCCCAGCTATGTCAGACTTCAAAGTTCATGATTTTCCATATTTTCATGCCAAAAAATTCCACCTGCAGAGAAATAATATTTTAATAAGAGATACCTACTAAGAAGGACAACTGGGGATTTTGTACAGTTGATGCAGAACTTCTTCCCTTGGCATAATTTCATCTGCTTTGTGAAACTAGCCAATACCAAGGAATGTGCTGTAAGCTTGGCGGCGAGAAAGAATTTGTCTGGACTTACTGTAGCCAGAAGTCATGCACCTGTTCAACATGGGAGCGTGGGTGGGGCTTCATAAACACTTTCTTGACTGATCAAAGAACTGTGTGAAGTTAATAATGTGATGATAATATCAAAAGCCTTTTAAACTTCATTATACGTGCTAGATTCTGTATTAAGAGTTCAAAGGAAAAGGAAAGGTATAGCTCAGTGGTAGAGTGCATGCTTAGCATGCACGACGTCCTGGGTTCAATCCCCAGTACCTCCAGTAAAAAAAAAACAGTAATTAACTAAAACATGCATAAATAAACCTAATTACTCTCCCCCTCCAAAAAAAACCCCCACAGAACTTTAATAAACTATTTTACTCTTGTTAGCGCAGTATTATTATGTTTTGTTGTACAGATATGGAAACAAGTTCAAAGTTTCATTAAAAGTAGTGGAGACTGGACTCAAGGTAGCAGCTAACTTACTCCGAAGCCTGTGTGTCGTCTCAGCCACTATTCTGTACAGCCTTCCCCATCTTCACTCTGTGAAAGTTAAAGGAGAAAAGTATTCTGCTGTTGTCATTTCAGGATAGAATTTCGTCTTTGAAGATCAGGGTCTTGCCAACTCTGATTCTCATGGTGCTGTGAGGGAGCCCTAGTAATGTGGGTAGTGGTTCACCTGATGGAACAAGGCTTCTAGGGGTGGATGAAGAGACTAAAGGGACCATGATATTGTTGGAAGTACCGAAGTTCCTGCCTGGAGCCACAATTCCACTAGAATTCTTGATCGCGTAGGTCATTAACCATGGTGCTCTGAGTACCAAGCAACTCAAATTTAATAAGTATCTACTAAGATTGTCAAGTTGCTACATGCTCGTATTGCAGGTGAGGAAATGATTAATTTTTTAAAAGTAAAATCAGGGAGTAATTAGGTTTATTTATTTATTTAGTGGAAGTACTGGGGATTGAACCCAGGACCTTGTGCATGCTACCACTAAGCCACACCTCCCCCGGAAATGATTAATTGTGCAGAGACTGGTGATACAGGGGAGAACGCAAAGGACTCCTTGCCAGCATACAGGCTACTCTGTTGTATTGAAGCTGTTCTCTTCTATCTTAAAAACAAAATCTCCCTAACTGGCTAGGGAATGCACTATGGTAGAGCGAAAAAAACCATTAAGTGGTCTAAGAGAATGAAAACCTAATCCTGGGTCTTAAACTGATTTCTTCCCATCTTTGCAATTTTATCTTTGTCCTGTAATGATGCAATAAACTAGATCATTTTAAGGTCTTTTCGGTTCCAAAGTCTTCAATTAAAAAATTAAATTATGACACCTGGGGAAAAAAATCTACAATATGTAATAATGACAAGAGTTGGAATTGAGTGAACCATTTTAGAGAAGGAAAAAACCAGCACGCCCTTTGCCTGGTCCCCTGCTCAGGTCGTATGGTCTGACACAGAGACTCTGCCTAGGAATCTGAGCCTCAGAAATGACATAGCTTTCTGTCTAGGGAACAGACAGATCTTTCACAAGTGATTCTCCACTTCTGAAATCAGAGAGTGCTAAGTGCTAGTGCCCACAAGATCTGTAATTGTGATAGTCATGCTTCTGTATCTTCAGAGATGCCGCACTGAATATTCATGACACTGCAGGCTTTCCTTATGAAATTACAGTATTTCCACTCACCATCAAAGCACATCTGAGATACATTTCTGAAGCCTGTACTTAAGAGGCCCTACCCAGTTTGGGCAAATGTGAATGGTAACCCATCAATTGATTCCCTTAGAAGAGATAATACTGAATTTGGATCTGTATTGTCAATAATGTGACTTTGTTAAAATGCTATTCATAGTCAGCAACATACAAACACAAAATCAAAAGTGAGACCAAGCCTAAATATTCTTTTTTAGTGTGCCTCCCACCTTTCTCTCTCTTCTTCTCTGAAACACACACACACACACACACATGTCCCTTCACGATTGGAAAACATCCAGGACTCAGCTCGCAGTGACAACAACCATATGAAATCTCCTGTCTATTAGAATTTTCTATAGAGCTTTAAATAACTCTGGTGATAGTCAGTTTCTTTTTTCTTGCTTTTTTTGGTGGCAGCTAAAAAGGCTGCCCTTCGCCTGAACCAATTTATCAGTTTCAAAGGAAAGGATAATAAAACTGTCATTTCCGGCCGTAGCACGAAGGGTGCTGCTGATACCCTGATATTAAAGCTTATTAAAAGTAGAGCTGTCTCTTTGTTTTTGATATCAAAATTGCTTCCAAGTCTTGTTAAGACTCCATGTTATTCTGGATAGAAAGGGAGGAAAAAAACTGAAAGTGACCCCAACGGGGCGTTGGAGTGACTGAGCTCTCAAACACCTAGCTATGGGGATGATTTTTGTGGAGTTCTTCAATTTATCACAGATACAACCTGCCAGGAGGAAATTAATTTAAAACTCACTTCCCTCGCAGACCTGCTCAAGGTACTCAAGATGTGAGAAAGGTTTACAGAAAGAGAGTCAAAATAATTGTTGACTCCTTAGACACCTTTCTGGTTTCTACCCTTCCAATAACTTGTACCTTCTGATGTTTTATCAACAGGATTTCTGAATGAAAGAACAAGTCAATTTATTATTTATTCCTAGTGTGGAATTGTCCACAGGAAATATTTTTGACCTAGGTAGAGCAGAGTCAGAGTAAATCATTTCTTCCATCAGCTAACGGAGCGGGAAGAGTCTGGCTTTTCTCATGAGACGTGGTTGTGTGCTTTTGGAAAGAGCCTTGGAATCAAATAGACCTTTGTTCAAATTCTGTCTCTTCTGCACATTAGCTGTGTAAACTTGTGCAAATTGTACAACTCCATTGCTCTTTCTCCGTCAATAAAATGGAAACATTAGTGCCCACACACAGGGCTGTAGAAAGAAGGCTCAAAGGTTTACCACAAGTATCCCTTTTGTTCATATTATTATTATTTTAAAATCATGTTCTAGCTAAATCATGATCTATACAAAGATTTTGAAGTTGGGCATAACTTATAAAGATCTTTAGATTATGTTTAAAGCAGTTATTTCTGGGGATGTAGGGCATTTGTTAGAAATGTTTGAGCGACAGCTAAGAAAGTGTGCCAATCTCTTTTTCTTACTCTGCTGTGTTAATTGTATCAGTTCTTTTCTGGCAGAATAAAATTAGGTTCCCTAACCGACATGTTATTTTTTCCCCTCCAACTGCCCATATTCTAGCTGCACAACATGAGCTAATGTCAACCTTAGAAAAAATTGTCAGATCAGTGCTGAGCAATAAAGATACTAAGCTCGGGGTTTCAAAATGTAAGAGCTACACATGAAGGCAAGCGAGAGAAAGAAAAGATTTGGATGTTACAGCAAATCACTTCTTTCTCCAACCCTTCCACCAACTTCCTAGATATTAGAAGAATTCTTCAAGCAAGGGATAGACAAAGAGTTAAACTGGAGGGATTTGAAACTTTAGCAAAAGATCTGTCTCTGTGTTCTTCTCCTAACTTTCCCAACTAGGACTAAGCTGGAAGATGAGGATGGAGTGTTAATAAAACCTTTTCTTTGCTCCTAATTTACCCCTCCTCCCCACCTTTCCCCTTTGGTAACCGTAAGTTTTGTTTCTATGTCTGTGAGTCTCTATTTTGTAAGTTCACTTGCGCCATTTTTTTAGATTTCATATATAAGTGATATCATGTATTTGTCTTTCTCTGTTTGATTTACTTCACTTAGTATGATAATCTCTAGGTCTATCCATAATGCTGCGAACTGCGTTATTTCATTCTTTTTATAGCTGAGTAGTATTTCATTGTGTATATGTATACCACATCTTTATCCAATTATCTCTTGATGGACATTTAGCAGATATAAACTACTATATATGAAATAAACAACAAGGACCTACCATATAACACAGGGCATTATATTCAACATCTTACAATAATGGAAAAGAATATGAAAAAGAATATATGTATACATACATATGTATAGTTGAATCACCATGCTGTGCACCAAAAACTAACATAATATTGTAAATTAACTCTACTTTAATAAAAAAAATTTTTTTTAACTTTCCTTTGAAGTTAGAGGATATGAGGAAAGAGGAAAACTTGGCAATACAGTTCATTTCTAGAGCTCTAATAAGTAGCTATGAGAGATATTAGAAGCAGAGGATTCCCACTCAGTGTCCTGAGTTTCCTGCAGCACCCAAGTGTCATGGGGTAGCATTTAAAATTTCCTATGAGCTCAGAGGGGAGTGCAGATGATTGCTGGGAGGAAGGAAGGGGAAGAGAAGAGAGAAAGAGATAGAAAGGAGACAAGCATGGAGAGTTTTAGTTTTACTAGAGGGGTATGGGGACATGCTTCTGGACCATGTGGCATACACATTCCTCCCTGGGGATTATAGGAATCCTGTCTCCCTGGCTCCATCTCAGAAGACTGCCAGCGTCAGGGAGCTGTCCAGTTACCATTCAAGGCTGCTTATACATTACTGGACCAACTACCAGATACGATGAGGTTTATGTTGAGTGGAAATCTTGGAAATAAGCAGCAGAGAATTTTTTAATGTAGTCATTGGCTACTTTCCCCAATACACAGCTCCAGCGGTTTCTTAAGTCTTACCACTTCCCCCTTTAAGCCATCAAAGAGAAGAGAACTAGAGAAAAAAATACCAGAAGAGAGACACTAAATTAGGATTATTCTTAAAAATGCAAAACAGAAGATTTGAAGTTTGAAAAGAAAACTTTGCTAGAAAGGATCACAAAATAATCATAATAAATATAACTATAACCACAGCCAGGACCACAAGAGCAAACACTGATACGATGTTTTGTCACATGCCAGCCACTGCTCTGAGTCCTTTATATGTAGATTGATACATTTAATATTCACAACAGCCTTGTAACTCGGTCACTTTACTCATGGGAGACTGGAGCACAGTGGGGTTAATGTAACTTGCTTGTAGTGACGCAGATGTAAGTGACAGAGTGCAACGTGACTGAGCCTTAGTCTTTGTCCCTAAAGTCTATACAACCGCTTTATATATAAAGTAAATATGATTGCCTTTGCTACCCAATTCTGTGAATTTCAGATTTATACATACTTGCCCAGAATCGTCCCCATGATGACAGTGTCAAAATCCAGATTTAGATCCCTGCCAAAAGTTGAGACTCAACATGACATGAAAATAAAATCATGTTAAAGGACATTTCTAATTGGATACTACAAGAAAACAACATATAAATAAGTCTGACAATGCTAGATCCCATTAAAATATAAAGTATACAAATGCACATTGATAGACAGATAATTCATGTCGCCTTCCATCCAGTTTCTCCCTTTCCTAATCACACCACATTTGAAAACAAGTTTCAGAATTCTTTCCAGACCTCTCTCCTGGGGATGGAGGGGGTGGGGGAAGGTTTGCCCTTGTTTTTTCTTCGACAGTTGTGAAAGCTGGAGGGGAGGATTTGGTTAAGAAAAGAGTGTTAGAATCTTGCTGCGTGTTCCATTGTAGAGTAAATAGCCCCGGTCTTTTATTCAAGGCAGATCAAACCATGGCCACATTATTAGTTATTGTTTAGCTGCCTGGGTTTAGGATGAAATTACTGGGCTACCCAGGGACCCAGGATTTTAGCTTTGGATCCAGCTGTGCTCATAACACAAGGCACAATGTTTAGTGGCACTGTCAGCCTTTTAGCATAAAAAGAACACACTGTAATCAAGTGGGGACTGTTCAACTGTGTCACTCTTGGGTCCCATTTTGGGGAGCCTAGGAAACCTGCCACTGATTTTTAAAGGAAGAAGGAAAGAAAACACAGAAAATGTTTCAAATGGGGCAAGGTTAAGTTTTCTCTATAAAATTTTTTCCTAAGGGTTTTTTTTCAGTTTCTAATTATCAACATGCTCTCATTTTGAGAAAGTTGTACTGATGGCTTTTAATATATGTTACTATCAGATTCCTAGTTTTTCATACTCGTATCAGCTGCCAGGGAGTCAGAAGCCCCTCAAATGCAATATTTAAGCCGTCTTGGTAGCCCCAACCCTTGGGAATGGCATCTAGTTCTTAGCAAGAATAATGTTACCTGCCACCTAAATAAATGCTAAGGTTTAGTGTGTGGAAATAATAAAGCCAGGGAGATGAAGTGGATTCTGGCTATATTAAATCTGGAATAGCTTCAAAGAACAGCCTTAAGCAATAAAGAGAAACTTCCATCCTGTATTCATAATGTCAGTGATGCTGCGGAAATCTAGCTTTAAAAGACAAGCACCCGAGATTGTGTTCTCAAAAGAATCTCTTCAGACATTGTTTTAAGTCCATTTTAACATGGAAATATAATGTCACCAATTGGGGACCCTCGAGTTTTGATAGGAGGAATCTCTGCCAACATTTCCTAGTGTTGGAGAGGTTTCTCTTGAATTATTTGAAACTAAGAGCATTTCCACATGGGCAAGTCCTCATTCCAAGAGGAGTGAATTATGGTGGAAAGTTGGACCCAGATAGAAAGGGGACTTGGAGATCTGTCCCGTGTCCTATTTTTGAAATTGTGGGATAGAAGGCTGAGGGGGTGGTAGTTTGAGGAAGACAGGTATAGTGTTGGGTGTAGAATCAAAAACTGGCACGTTCAAGTGCAAAATTCAGTACAGGCTGGAGGTGAGATTAAAAGACAACCATCCAGTGAGGTCCTCTTCTGGGAAGAAATAGCAATTCTATGTGATGTATTTGGAGGTTCTCAAATTGTATTCAGAAGTCCTCTTAACTTGCTGGGTAACATTGCCCTTATCAGTTAAGCTCACTGAGCCTCAGTTTTCTTTCCTATGTACTGGAGCTAGTGAGGTATTGTCTAATTTATAAGGTTCTTACAATGATCAGGAAGGAATCATGCATGTGATGATGTATTGCAGACTGTAAAGAAGGATGTCAGTGTACTGTGGCAGTTAGGAAGTTCAAAGGTTGTGAAAGAATAAGCAAGTACTTGACTGTAAGCTTCCATGTCAAGAACCTTATTTTGTTCTTTGATACAACCTCAGGATCTAGAAAATGATCAGGCATGTGGTAAGTGCTCAGTAAGTAACTGTTGGGTGGTCCCACTTCTTCCTGGAAGGGCTAGAAACATTCTCCTTTTATTTATTAAGTTCTTGCCTACAAGCACAGTGCCTTTGCGAGCAATGGACAACCATTTCCAAGTCTCTTTTTCCTTCAGTAAAATGAGAATATTATCTTATTTTCCATCCCTGAGGGAGAAAAGACACTGTCTTATGTGATCTCTTTCAGGGATGAAATGTTGCAAAAAGAGTGTGTGTGTGTGTTTTCATATACACATCAAGACATCAGGCTAGACCAATAGAAATGTTATTAAAAATTCAAAATCTGAATCTGCTATACCAACACTACCCTTGTTTGTGAAGTTTTGCCACTAACAAAATGCACAATTGACAATGGCCTTGTTACTGATGAGAGGAACGAGGGAAACAGTTGGCCTGTCCACACACACACCAGTTCTGATCTTTATTTTAAAATGTGACCATATAATAACCGTTAGGAAAAAAATCTTAGTTTTAAGGTTGGAAATGTCAAACCACTCCATCATATTTTTAGATGGTTTTCCAATTTCTTACTGTCTTTTAGGAATAAAAATCCATTGCTGTGGGAGAAGCTGTTTCTTTGTAATGGCCACTAATCTTGCAGAGTACTGGTTATCCAGGAACAAAGTCTACCAGACAAGCATCAAATGATAATTTTGATTAGAAATGGACTAAATTTTATCTTTATACTGGCAGTAGAGAAAGAGTTTCCTAAATAATTCATGGTATAAGTAAGTGTGCTGAAAAGATATTCAAAATACTTAAGAGAAACAATTGTTTTCAAGAGCCCTCTAGCGCTTGAGAAGTACCATATATAAACAATCAATTGACATATTACTTATAAATCATCCTTATGGGTGTGTTAGAAAAACAAGATGCCTAAAGACCTCTATTAGAAAATAATTTGCCAATCTGTGTCCATCTACTGTATATATTTGATAACTACAAAATGCCTTGAAAGTATTCTAAAATGCAGTTTTAAAAAAATGTTCTGCATATTCAAAGCGGAATCTTCTCCTACACATCTACCCTCGCACACTCTGAAACAGTGAGGCTTTTGTTACATTCTCCTCCCATTCAGAGGAGGACACTAGATGTTGATCATGGCTTCTTTGTCCACGAGACTAGAGGGTAAGGATCCGCACTGCAGCAGGACCCTGCTCCCAGTCCTTCCTACACGGCTTCCCCCAAGATAAGCACCATCAGAGCCTCTCCCACAGGCCCTGCCTTATATCCTTGGAAGAATAATTCTTAGCTGTCTCTCACCTGGGTTTTGGCAAAGAGCAGAGATCATTGAGTCCAGACTTCCTTAAGGAATAGTCTGAATTACTTGTCCACTTGAGTGATGGTCCTGGTGAAGTGTCTAATTGATTAAACTGCCTGGTGTTTATTATTCTCATCATCCTGAAGAAAGTCTGGATGATTCTCCATTAACCCACAATGAAACTCTAGGGGAGTATTTCCACGGCACATCAGAGCAGGTTAACCTAAAAGTAATTGGGCATGTAAATTTGGAGGGTCTTACTTGTTCTGCCAGGGCTAAGTGAGGAAAAGAATGGCCATATTTACACTAGGTCAACATTCCATTCAAACAATATGCAGAGGTGATGCTAACGATCTCAGATTCCTAAGAGAGAGGTCCTAGAAAGACCCCACAGCACATTATACGGCTCACATTTGATCACAAATAGCCACATATGGCTGCTGTAGCATTCTTGCCTTTATCTGTAGTGGCAGATGAAACGGCAGAAGCCTCCAGTCAGGAAGACAGTACGCTCGCTCGTTTTTTCCACACTCTGCCTTCAGCTGGTTGACAGTAACAATACAGTGCAGACTGGGGTTGGAGAGTGGGGAGGGGACATTGCAAAAGTGAGCTCAGGGATGTGAAGTCAATCCATAGACATCCTAAAAAATTTGGTGGAATAGCTGAGTAACAGTGTTAGCAAGGTGAGCAGGAGGGAGAATCTTTGAGAGGGTAACCAGCTCCCAAAGCTGAAGGGAGAGAACAAGGACTGAGAACAGGGGGGGGAACTAGGCATTGGAAACAATTTACCGGGGCTTGATCCAGATTAATTCTGCAGAATAGCCACTGTGTGATTGCTGGTGCATTTTTATTTGATCCACAGCTTGCATTTGGCTCTCAGCTGGGAGTGCTTTAGACAGTTGTGATCTTTGATGATACACTTTTCCTTGTATACCCTGTCCCCTCCCTCTGTGAGATAACACAGTAACAGCCTCAGAGCTACCTTGCAGGGAGAGTTACACAGGCACAGAGTGTCTCAGTTCCTGGAGCCTCGGATACTGATTAACAAGTGTCTGGGTTGATCTTGTTCTTCAGAAGTAACTGAGTGAATCAGAGCAAGTGTGGGCATTTCACATGATGAAAACCCTCTTGTCATAGCAGACACTCCATATCCTCTTATGTATCTCACATATTTCTGAGTCCTTTGGACGTTTTTTTCTAGCTTCAGACACCACTGTGATGGTCAGCACTAATGTGGACTCCAAACAATATCATGTAGGCACAATCTGAAAGCATTTTGCTGCATACCTGTTATATACTTCTCACTTCCAGCCCAGGGGTCTCTCTTTTGGTGCCAAAGCATGTGATGTCACAAGGATGCTCTGCATCCTTGCATGTGCCACCAGGAAGTGTGGGGGAATTACTATCCCATGGAACAAACTTTTGACTCATGAGAAACAAGATCCAATTTGTCCTCCATTCTCCTTCATTGGACTGTTTAACGACTTAAATATTAGGACAGCTATGAGGGGGGTCAGAAATACAAGGGATAAAATATGGATTTACTGAAAAAAAGTTGAACTTTGAGTTCAACTGGACTGAGTTACTGTAGCAGAACACTGGGGATTGCAAGATGATTTATATCTTTCTGTTACGAAGCATAGCATTTTTGGAATGGTAAGTTGTATAAGTTGTACGCTTTGGTACTTACATTTTAGATGATTAGCAGTGTATATCTGTTTTCTGGTTTAGACAACTTCAAAAAGAGTCTAGGAGGATCATTCCCTGTGTCAATGGTCTGGTCCAAATGGTGGCAAAGATATTTCATGATTGTTTATATTTTCTCTCTAACGTCTGTCTGTACTGACATTTGCAGGGTGTCCCGCAATACCCCAGCATGCCCTGCTTCCAGTGATTTCTTTTTTCCGATCAGTTTTCTTGTATGTAAATATATTCTTTGACAGGAATTTCAGAATTTGGTGGACTCAGTGAACTTCTTACCAAGCTAACTCTACTTGTGGCTTTGTTGAATCTTGTGATCTGTGGAATCTCATTGTAAATAGCAGTCTGATGTTAATGATCATGGCGATCATGAAAAGTAAGAGGCAACAACTTTGGCTTGCTCAGAAATTGCTTCCGAACAGCTGTGAGGTCAACTGTCTATTTTTTTGGTCTGTGCGGCACTTGCATTCGAGATTTCAGGGCAAACTGTAAGGAGAGTAAAATCCTGTCTCCCCTGTTTTCATTGCAATGCACTGTCCTAGTGTAGAAGCTGGATTAACTGTAGTATAAAACAAGAGTACATCTTAGCAGTTGTTGGAAATTTCTCTGCACCTTACTCTATGGATTCTCCCCATTATTAGTTTATAATTCTATTTAATTTCCTTTTCATGCACATTCTTGAATATTTTTATGGAACATTTGGAGGTTAAACATAAAGAACATGGTCTATTTATTAGCTCAAATTCTACCTTTTCTGTTTTTCTCAGTATCTCCCAGGACTTTTGTAATGATAGACAAGTGGAAAGTGAGTCTTTGGAAATGTTGTGCCAAAGATCTCAAAAAAAAGGAGGAAAGTTACAACTAGAGCTGAGTTTGGTTTTTTTTTTTAAATTATGAGTCCTGCTAACGTTACATTATAGTGTTTCTTTTAACATGGTGGAACAGCTGTTTAAAATATTCTTAAATTTTCAAGCAATCTTTCAAAAATACATCCATTTAATAAGTAGAGCTCTACCAGTAGAAAGGATAATGCAAGTCTTCCTAAGGGTTAGGTGGTCTCAGGTCTTTATATTGTTTCTTTGTATCAAGCCTAGGAAGTCCCTAATCCCCTAGGCAGAGCCTGGAAGGAGAAAATCAACCAGGCGTGAAATAGTGCTCCTTCCTGGCCCATTAGGCTAACAAATGAGGTGAATGTAAAATACCACCTTACAAATTGCCCCTCTTCTATGTGCGCGTGGTACCTGCATTAGATTGGCAGTAAAGGTGTACAAGCAGCCTGTATTTTACAGTCTGGAAAGGGAGAAAAGACCATTTCCTGCTGTTTAAGGGGTTACAGAATCCCAGGGTGAGTGCCTGGAAGACAGCAGTGGTGTCTCCACTGTGCTTCCTGGTTTAGTGTTTGAGAACTGCGGAGCTCTCTGCTAATGCTCACTGGACTGAACCAGGTGCTTTGAAGTTCACATACGTCACTTTTTTCCCCATGAAGATGCTTTTTAATTACCTATGATTATTTCCCCCCAAAAATATATTCTGTGGAAAGAACTAAGAGTTAGGATTTTATTCTCATCTCTGACACAGATTCCATTGACATTATACAAGTAAAAAAAAAAAAAATCTCTGAAGTTTTTTTTTTTTTTTCCAATCTGTCAAATAGGGAGAATACTCTCTGCCTGTACAGAACTGTAGTTCTGTAAAGTAGTGAAAGAGAAATTTGGATATAAAATTTCTTTATTAATGATTATGGCATGACACCTATTTGAATAACCATATTTCAGTATGAAATTTCATGCTTTCTGTGGTCTGATCTGACGTATTCTGAAAGTTATGCTGCCAAATAGTCAAAACCGTAAAGTTTATGGACGTTTGTTCTTTCAGTGCCAAAGATATTTATTAGTGTCCAACAAAGATGAAAGTAAATATCAAGGAAGGCAGTTACTTGTGATTTAGTTAAATAACGGAAGGGGTCACTGTATAAATGACCTTTCTAATTATAGAACATCAGTGCTGGAAACCAGTAGGCCTTCACATCAATGTGGAAAAGAAAAAAATCCTTCTTTTAGCTTTAAAAAAACTAAAATTAAAATTAATAAAGTGCTTTCCTTATACCCTAAGAGTGGAGAAATCAGAGATCAATATGAGCAAGGAGGCTAATTAGAAAAGCCAAAAATGATTTTTTAAAAAAGCTTAAAATCTTTTTTATTGTGAGTTATTAATATGTGGGCCACTAAAAACCATCGAAAGAGCTTTTATTTTTTTTCCAAAAGGGCTTTTCATGCCAGACAACCTTGATATCAAAGCTAGAATGGAGTCTTATGGAAATTAAAAAAAAATAATAAAAATCAATTTCTTCTATCTTAAAAATAATATAGTAAGTAATCATGAAAGTTGAAAATTAGTGAGGGAGGAACATGTTACACGCAGTTGCCTTTATTTCGCATCTTGAATGTATTTTCCAGGTTTAAAATCACCTGAAATGCTCCTAATAAATTCAGTTGTTACCTTGAACTTCAATACGGAGCTATTTTTACACAGAACTATAAAACAGCAGGCATGAGATGTGTTCTCTCAGACTGTATTGTTCACATTGGATGTGTAAACGTTTTTGTAGTACAGTCACGGTCGTACACTTTCTACCAAGAAAGTGTTATTCAAATAGTAAACATGGAGCCTATAAAAGAATTTGTAAAAAAGAAAACACAGCGGATGTCATAAAGGCCAACTTGCTGGCACGTATCAAAACACGGCTCCTACCCATGTATCTTTAAAATTTGGGTTCACCTGTACAGCTTTTAAGTAGAAAATCCTTAGTAAGGCCATCTTTCGTTGGTATAACAAAATCAGCCATTTGGCTCCAATTCTGTTTCTTGTCACCCTAATTACTGACCTTTCATCTCTCTTGACCTGAATTATAATGTATTCCTGGGAAGACTACAAAGACTGGATTGAAATACTGCTACTTCTGCAGAGTTCCCCATTGGTTTTTGATCCTTTAAGTAGAACTAATTCTGTGAGGAAGTTTTATTGGCTGGCAAAACTAGAAAATCATCTATGAACACAGAAAGCACAGGCTGCAGCTGTCTGATTCAGAGTAGCAGGTGTATTTGTCTCAGGTGACATTAGACTGATGTAAATGAACCACTCGGCACATGAAAATGCGTGCGTCTTATCAATGTTAACTTTTAAGAGGATGTCTCATCCCATCCCTGAGGATGGAGAAAATGGTAATTGTGTCAACAGCAGTAGCTACACGCTTCGTTTCCTTCCCTTGGACCTTTGTCTTCAGTCCTGACGCTGAAACACTGCAGAACATGCATTTTCAGCAGGGGCAGCATTGCCCACAAAGGGGCAAAAATTAGTTCTTTAGAGAGGAAGGATCTTAAAAATTACTCCAAGGACCCACAGTACATAAACAGATAGACAGTACACCTGTGTATTAAAATGGTATAGTTGGGGAATAATAAGGGGGAAAAATGTCTAAAAGCTTTTATATTTCCTCCAATAATAAGTAAAAGGTTGAGAAACACTGCTGGAGTGTAACAGGGAAGGAAATGACCAAACATTTATTCATCTTGTTCAAGTTTTAAAATTAAATAAAATGCAATTTAAAACTATAAATGGTGAATGCAGTCTGAAGGTCACTTAGGTAGGCAATAAATGGGGAAAAAATTAAGTGCTGGAGGGAAAATAATTGCCATTTGTTAACAGTGATGAAAAGCTGCCTATTCACAGAAGCCCGCATATTGTAAAAAATGGAATATTTTCAGAATTGGAGTATGTAGAGGGCTACAGGAGCTTCTCCCCAGAATACTGATAGCAAATGGCTTCGTGTATAATGTGGTCAGTGAACAATCTGGCATTTGACTCTCAGCGGCTGAATCTGGAGAGAGGAAACCAGAGCCACGGACATCCCTGGTCAGTGTTGACTGGGGCCGGCCTGTGCAAGAGGCCGACGTGTGTCTTTGAGTCACCGGATCTAAGTTTGTACTCAGTTCTTTTTAGAGAGAAGGTCATGGCATTCCACCAGGATGTCCCGTGGCCTCTTTCCAACTTGCTATTGGTTTGTAGACACTGAATGGAGAGCTACGTGCTGAAACCTACTTGGTCTGAGAGTCCTACTCAGCAAGTCACAGCATGGGTCTTGGTGAGTCTCAGCTTTTGTAAGTGAAGCTTATTGATGAGCTGGTTTGAAAGAGGAAATCATGATACAAATGTGCGGACTGTGATATAAAACTGAAGTTTTAGAAGCCAGTACAACACAGACTAATAACAGCTTTAAAAATCCATTGCAGTAAAGCTGCCTTTCCAAGAAATTGTAGGCATTTCTGTGCTTTAAGACCTTCATCACGTCCTGCCACAATGGTCATTGCTCTCCTTGCATGAGCCACGAGCCACTCAGAATAGCCAAAAGTTGGAGGAACCCCAGACTTCTGATCCCACCTCATGTTTTCCTTTCCTTTTGAAAAGGACTAGGAATAAAAATGTGAAAACTGGAAGACTGTGATGTCGGACCACCTGCTTGACATCTCCATTGGGATATGTAAAGAGCATCTCAGTTAACATACTCAGAACTGAGCGCCTTTTCCCTCCTAAACGTATTCTTTTTGCCATCTTCCACTGCCAGTGATGGCTCTATTCTTCTAGCTGATCAGACCAAAGTCCCTGCTTTTAGCCTTGGTTTTTCTTTCCCATTCTTTAATGAATTTACTTAAAAATTCATAGATTTTACCTACAAAAGAGATCCCAAATTTAGCATTTGTTAATACCCCAACTGCCACTCCTACCAAACCACCATCAACCTAGATTGTTGCGTTAGTCTCCCACCTGCCCTCCTTGCTTCTAACTTTGCTCCCTAAAATCTGTTTTCAACAGAGCAGCCAA